>NW_027254450.1:7500-100000 GCF_044704955.1 Pristiophorus japonicus | reverse complement strand
AAGGATGAGAATTTTGAAATCGAGGCGTTGCTTAACCGGGAGCCAATGTAGGTCAGTGAGCACAGGGGGTGATGGGTGAGTGGGACTCGGTGTGAGTTAGGACACGGGGCAGCGAGCACAGGGGGTGATGGGTGAGTGGGACTCGGTGTGAGTTAGGACACGGGGTCAGTGAGCACAGGGGGTGATGGGTGAGTGGGACTCGGTGTGAGTTAGGACACGGGGCAGTGAGCACAGTGGGTGATGGGTGAGTGGGACTCGGTGTGAGTTAGGACACGGGGCAGTGAGCACAGGGGGTGATGGGTGAGTGGGACTTGGCGTGAGTTAGGACACGGGGCAGTGAGCACAGGGGGTGATGGGTGAGTGGGACTCGGTGCGAGTTAGGACACAGGGCAGTGAGCACAGCGGGTGATGGGTGAGCGGGACACGGTGCGAGTTAGGACACGGGGCAGCGAGCACAGGGGGTGATGGGTGAGTGGGACTCGGTGCAAGTTAGGACACGGGGCAGCGAGCACAGGGGGTGATGGGTGAGTGGGACTCGGTGTGAGTTAGGACACGGGGCAGCGAGCACAGGGGGTGATGGGTGAGTGGGACTCGGTGTGAGTTAGGACACGGGGCAGCGAGCACAGGGGGTGATGGGTGAGTGGGACTCGGTGCCAGTTAGGACACGGGGCAGCGAGCACAGGGGGTGATGGGTGAGTGGGACTCGGTGTGAGTTAGGACACGGGGGCAGCGAGCACAGGGGGTGATGGATGAGTGGGACTCGGTGTGAGTTAGGACACGGGTCAGTGAGCACAGGGGGTGATGGGTGAGTGGGACTCGGTGCGAGTTAGGACACGGGGGCAGCGAGCACAGGGGGTGATGGGTGAGTGGGACTCGGTGTGAGTTAGGACACGGGGGCAGCGAGCACAGGGGGTGATGGGTGAGTGGGACTCGGTGTGAGTTAGGACACGGGGGCAGCGAGCACAGGGGGTGATGGGTGAGTGGGACACGGTGTGAGTTAGGACACGGGGGCAGTGAGCACAGGGGGTGATGGGTGAGAGGGACTCGGTGTGAGTTAGGACACGGGGCAGCGAGCACAGGGGGTGATGGGTGAGCGGGACTCGGTGTGAGTTAGGACACGGGGCAGCGAGCACAGGGGGTGATGGGTGAGCGGGACTCGGTGTGAGTTAGGACACGGGGCAGCGAGCACAGGGGGTGATGGGTGAGTGGGACTCGGTGCGAGTTAGGACACGGGGGCAGCGAGCACAGGGGGTGATGGGTGAGTGGGACTCGGTGTGAGTTAGGACACGGGGCAGCGAGCACAGGGGGTGATGGGTGAGTGGGACTCGGTGCGAGTTAGGACACGGGGGCAGTGAGCACAGGGGGTGATGGGTGAGTGGGACTCGGTGCGAGTTAGGACACGGGGGCAGCCGAGTTTTGGATCACCTCCAGTTTACGTCGGGTGGAATGTGGGAGGCCGGCCAGGAGGGCGTGGGAATAGTCAAGTCTGGAGGTAACAGAGGCACGGACGAGGGCTTCAGCAGTGGATGAGCTGGGGCAGGGGCGGAGACGGGCGATGTTACGGAGGTGGGAGGGGCTTTGGCGATGGAGAGGATATTTGGGGTCGGGAGCTCAGCTCGGGGTCAATTTGGGAGGTGGGGTTGCGAACAGTCTGGTCTCCCCCTCCCCGAGCTCAAAGTGAGCGAAGGAAGCAGGGAGCCGGTTTGACTTGCATGATATTCGCTCTCCTTTGCAGATATATGTTGGAATGCTGCATGACTCCAAGTGCCGGGCCTGCTAGCTCACGCCTGTTTAAAGGCAGTCGACAGGTTGGTTTTTAATAACATGCCCCGTCCCACGCCCAGTTGAGTCAGCAGCCCCTGTGTGTCGCCTCACCCTGCTATTATAACGTGCTCCATGCACACACACCCCTCCCCAACTCCCCAGCCCACATTAGACTGCAGCTCCCAGCTCCCCTCTGCTTACAGTGCCACCCAGTGGCTCGGTGGGCAGCTCTCTCGCCTCTCAGTCCGAGGGTTGTGGGTTCGAGTCCCACTCCAGACACTTGGGCACAAAAATCTAGGCCGACACTCCAGTGCAGTGCTGAGGGAGTGCCGCACTGTCGGAAGGGCAGTGCTGAGGGAGTGCCGCACTGTCGGAGGGGCAGTGCTGAGGGAGCGCCGCACTGTTGGAGGGGCAGTACTGAGGGAGTGCCACACTGTCAGAGGGGCAGTACTGAGGGAGTGCCGCACTGTCGCAGGGGCAATACTGAGGGAGTGCCGCAATGTCGGAGGGGCAATGCTGAGGGAGTGCTGCACAGTCGGAGGGGCAGTACTGAGGGAGTGCCGCACTGTCGGAGGGGTGATACTGAGGGAGCACTGCACTGTCGGAGAGCCAGTAGTGAGGGAGCTCCGCACTGTTGGAGGGGCAGTACTGAGGGAGTGCTGCACTGTCGGAGGGGCAGTACTGAGGGAGTGCCGCACTGTCGGAGGGACAGTACTGAGGGAGCGCCGCACTGTCAGAGGGGCAGTACTGAGGGAGCACTGCACTGTCGGAGGGGCAGTACTGAGGGAGAGCTGCACTGTCGGAGGGGCAGTACTGAGGGAGTGTTGCACTGTCGGAGGGGCAGTACTGAGGGAGTGCTGCACTGTCGGAGGGACAGTACTGAGGGAGTGCCGCACTGTCGGAGGGGCAGTACTGAGGGAGTGTTGCACTGTCGGAGGGGCAGTACTGAGGGAGTGCTGCACTGTTGGAGGGGCAGTACTGAGGGAGTGCCGCACTGTCGGAGGGGCAGTACTGAGGGAGTGTTGCACTGTCGGAGGGGCAGTACTGAGGGAGTGCTGCACTGTTGGAGGGGCAGTACTGAGGGAGTGCTGCACTGTCGGAGGGGCAGTACTGAGAGAGTGCTGCACTGTCGGAGGGGCAGTACTGAGGGAGTGCCGCACTGTCGGAGGGGCAATAATGAGGGAGTGCCGCACTGTCGGAGGGGCATTACTGAGGGTGTAATGCACTGTCGGAGGGGCAGTACTGAGGGAGTGCCGCACTGTCGGAGGGGCAGTACTGAGGGAGTGCTGCACTGTCAGAAGGTCAGTACTGAGAGAGCGCCGAACTTTCGGAGGGGCCGTCTTTCGGATGAGACGTTAAACCGAGGCCCCGTCTGCTCACTCAGGTGGACGTAAAAGATCCCACGGTACTAGTTCGAAGTAGAGCAGGGGAGTTCTCCCTAGTGTACTGGGGCCAATATTTATCCCTCAATCAACATAAGAAGAAAAAAACAGATTATCTGGTCACGATCACAGTGCTGTGTGTGGGAGCTTGCTGTGCGCAAATTGGCTGTTGCGTTTCCCACAGTGACTACACTCCAACAGTACTTCATTGGCTGTAAAACGCTTTGAGACGTCCGGTGGTCGGGAAAGGCGCTATATAAATGCAAGTCTTTCATTACTAGGAGTCCACACATTATTTTCCCCAATGACACATTGGGAAGGCCGAAGCCATTGTCTTCGGTCCCCGCCACAAACTGCGTTCCCCTAGCCACCGACTCCATCCCTCTCCCCAACTCCTGTCCGAGGCTGACTCACAGTCCTCGCAACCTCGGTGTCCGATCTCACCCGGAAATGTGCTCCCGGCCACATATCCACAGCGTAACTCAAACCGTCTATTCCCACCTCCGTAACATCGCCCGTCTCCGCCCCCCTGCCTCAGCTCATCCGCTGTGGAAGCCCTCGTCCGTGCCTCTGTTACCTCCAGCCTTGACTATTTTGGTCCCCTGCGCTAATTTCTACTTATGCGGCTCGGTGTCAAATTCTTTATCACGCAACACAGCTGTGACACAGCGTGGATTGTTCGCTATGTTAAAGGCGCTATATAAATGCAACTTGTTCTTGTTGTGTGTGTGTTAGAATCACAGAAGTTTACGGCACGGACGGAGGCCATTTCGGCCCATCGTGTTCGCGCCAGCCGACAAAGAGCTACCCGGCCTAATCCCACTTTCCAGCTCCCGGTCCGTAGCCCTGCAGGTTACAGCACTTCAAGTGCACATCCAGGTACTTTTTAAATGTGGTGAGGGTTTCTGCCTCTACCACCCTTTCAGGCAGTGAGTTCCAGACCCCCACCACCCTCTGGGTGAAGACATTTCCCCTCAAATCCCCTCTAAACCTCCCCCCAGTTACTTTAAATCTATGCCCCCTGGTTGTTGACCCCTCTGCTAAGGGAAACAGGTCCTTCCTATCCACTCTATCCAGGCCCCTCATCATTTTATACACCTCAATCAGGTCTCCCCTCAGCCTCCTCTGTTGCAAGGAACACAACCCCAGCCTCTCCAATCTGTCCTCATAGCTAAAATTCTCCAGTCCCGGCAACATCCTCGTAAATCTCCTCTGTAAGTTTAGCATAGCTGCCCTACTTTACAGTTCTATCCCTTTAGAAATAAACCCTAGTTCTTGGTTTGCCTTTTTATGGCCTTGTTAACTTGCGTCGCATCTTTTAGTGCTTTGTGTATGTGTACTCCGAGATCCCTTTGTTCCTCGACCCCACCCAGACTCTCACCCTCCCAGTAATACGTGACCTCCCTATTCTTCCTCCCAGAATGTAATACCTCACATTTATCTGTGGTGAACTTTATTTGCCAATTATATGCCCATTCTGCGAGTTTATTAATGTCCCAGAGGGTGGTGGGGGTCTGGAACTCACGGCCTGAAAGGGTGGTAGAGGCAGAAACCCTCACCACATTTAAAAAGTACCTGGATGTGACAGGATAGGTCCAAGTCAGCATGGATTTATGAAAGGGAAATCATGCTTGACAAATCTTCTGGAATTTTTTGAGGGTGTAACTAGTCGAGTGGACAAGGGAGAACCAGTGGATGTGGTGTATTTGGACTTTCAAAATCAAAGCACATGGTATTGGGGATAATGTACTGACGTGGATAGAGAACTGGTTGACAGACAGGAAGCAGAGAGTCGGGATAACCGGGTCCTTTTCAGAATGGCAGGCAGTGACTAGTGGGGTGCCGCAGGGCTCAGTGCTGGGACCCCAGCTATTTACAATATATATTAATGATTTGAATGAAGGAATTGAATGTAATATCTCCAAGTTTGCAGATGACACTAAGCTGGGTGGCGGTGTGAGCTGTGAGGAGGATGCTAAGAGGCTGCAGGGTGACTTGGACAGGTTAGGTGAGTGGGCAAATGCATGGCAGATGCAGTATAATGTGGATAAATGTGAGCTTATCCACTTTGGTGGCAAAAACACGAAGGCAGAATATTATCTGAATGGTGACAGATTAGGAAAAGGGGAGGTGCAACGAGACCTGGGTGTCATGGTACATCAGTCATTGAAAGTTGGCATGCAGGTACAGCAGGCGGTGAAGAAGGCAAATGGTATGTTGGCCTTCATAGCGAGAGGATTTGAGTATAGGAGCAGGGAGGTGTTACTACAATTGTACAGGGCCTTGGTGAGGCCACACCTGGAGTACTGTGTACAGTTTTGGTCTCCTAATCTGAGGAAGGACGTTCTTGCTATTGAGGGAGTGCAGCGAAGGTTCACCAGACTGATTCCCGGGATGGCAGGACTGACATATGAAGAGAGACTGGATCGACTGGAGTTTAGAACGATGAGAGGAGATCTCATAGAAACAGATAACATTCTGACAGGACGGGACAGGTTAGATGCGGGAACAATGTTCCCGATGTTGGAGAAGTCCAGAACCAGGGGACACAGTCTTAGGATAAGGGGTAAGCCATTTAGGACTGAGATGAGGAGAAACTTCTTCACTCAGAGAGTTGTTAACCTGTGGAATTCCCTGCCACAGAGAGTTGTTGAGGCCAATTCATTGGATATATTCAAGAGGGAGTTAGATGTGGCCCTTACGGTTAAGGGGTATGGAGTGAAAGCAGGAAAGGGGTACTGAGGGAGTGATCAGCCATGATCTTATTGAATGGTGGTGCAGGCTCGAAGGGCCCAATAGCCTACTCCTGCACCTATTTTCTATGTTTCTATGTTTCTATGTCCCCCTGTAATTTGTTGCAGTCCTACTCAGCATTGACTATCCTGCCAACGTGGTGTTATCCTCAAAATTAGAAATTGTGTTTGTGATTCCAAAGTCTGAAACGTTAATATAAATTGTGAACAACAGTGGTCCCAGCACTGATACTTGTGGAACACCACTACCCAGCTCTGCCACTGTGAATAGCTCCCTTTACCCCCACTCTCTGCCTTCTGTCTCGGAGCTAGCTAGAGGTCCATTCTGCTGCTGGTCCCCTGTCTCTGTTCACTCTGTCCACTCTGACCCCTTCCCCTGTCTGTGTCCACTCTGACCCCTTCCCCTAGCTCTGTCCACTCTGACCCCTTCCCCTGTCTCTGTCCACTCTGACCCCTTCCCCTAGCTCTGTCCACTCTGACCCCTTCCCCTGTCTCTGTCCACTCTGACCCCTTCCCCTAGCTCTGTCCACTCTGACCCCTTCCCCTAGCTCTGTCCACTCTGACCCCTTCCCCTGTCTCTGTCCACTCTGACCCCTTCCCCTAGCTCTGTCCACTCTGACCCATTCCCCTAGCTCTGTCCACTCTGACCCCTTCCCCTAGCTCTGTCCACTCTGACTTCCCCTGTCTATGTCCAATCTGACCCCTTCCCCTAGCTCTGTCCACTCTGACCCCTTCCCCTGTCTATAACCACTCTGACCCCTTCCCCTGTCGATGTCCAGTGTGACCCCTTCCCCTGTCTATGTCCAGTGTGACCCCTTCCCCTGTCTGTGTCCAGTGTGACCCCTTCCCCTGTCTGTGTCCAGTGAGACCCCTTCCCCTGTCTATTTCCACTCTGACCCCTTCCCCGGTCTATGTCCAGTATGGCCCCTTCCCCTGTCTGTGTCCAGCGTGACCCCTTCCCCTTTCTGTGTCCACTCTGACCCCTGCCCCTGTCTGTGTCCACTCTGACCCCTTCCCCTGTCTATGTCCAGTGTGACCCCTGCCCCTGTCTGTGTCCAGTGTGACCCCTGCCCCTGTCTGTGTCCAGTGAGACCCCTTCCCCTGTCTATGTCCAGTGTGACAACTTCCCCTGTCTATGTCCATTGTGACCCCTGCCCCTGTCTGTGTCCAGTGTGACCCCTTCCCCTGTCTATGTCCAGTGTGACCCCTGCCCCTGTCTGTGTCCAGTGTGACCCCTTCCCCTGTCTATGTCCAGTGTGACCCCTTCCCCTGTCTGTGTCCAGTGTGACCCCTTCCCCTGTCTATGTCCACTCTGACCCCTTCCCCTGTCTGTGTCCAGTGTGACCCCTGCCCCTGTCTGTGTCCACTCTGACCCCTTCCCCTGTCTGTGTCCAGTGTGACCCCTGCCCCTGTCTGTGTCCAGTGTGACCCCTTCCCCTGTCTATGTCCAGTGTGACCCCTGCCCCTGTCTGTGTCCAGTGTGACCCCTTCCCCTGTCTATGTCTAGTGTGACCCCTGCCCCTTTCTGTGTCCAATGTGACCCCATCCCCTGTCTATGTCCAGTGTGACCCCTTCCCCTGTCTGTGTCCAGTGAGACCCCTTCCCCTGTCTGTGTCCAGTGTGACCCCTGCCCCTGTCTATGTCCAGTGTGACCCCTGCCCCTGTCTATGTCCAGTGTGACCCCTGCCCCTGTCTATGTCCAGTGTGACCCCTTCCCCTGTCTGTGTCCAGTGTGACCCCTTCCCCTGTCTGTGTCCAGTGTGACCCCTTCCCCTGTCTATGTCCACTCTGACCCCTTCCCCTGTCTGTGTCCAGTGTGACCCCTGCCCCTGTCTGTGTCCACTCTGACCCCTTCCCCTGTCTGTGTCCAGTGTGACCCCTGCCCCTGTCTGTGTCCACTCTGACCCCTTCCCCTGTCTGTGTCCAGTGAGACCCCTTCCCCTGTCTGTGTCCAGTGAGACCCCTTCCCCTGTCTATGTCCAGTGTGACCCCTTCCCCTGTCTGTGTCCACTCTGACCCCTTCCCCTGTCTGTGTCCAGTGTGACCCCTTCCTCTGTCTATGTCCACTCTGACCCCTTCCCCTGTCTGTGTCCAGTGTGACCCCTGCCCCTGTCTGTGTCCACTCTGACCCCTTCCCCTGTCTGTGTCCAGTGTGACCCCTGCCCCTGTCTGTGTCCACTCTGACCCCTTCCCCTGTCTGTGTCCAGTGAGACCCCTTCCCCTGTCTGTGTCCAGTGTGACCCCTTCCCCTGTCTGTGTCCACTCTGACCCCTTCCCCTGTCTGTGTCCAGTGTGACCCCTTCCCCTGTCTGTGTCCAGTGTGACCCCTTCCCCTGTCTGTGTCCACTCTGACCCCTTCCCCTGTCTGTGTCCAGTGTGACCCCTTCCCCTGTCTGTGTCCAGTGTGACCCCTTCCCCTGTCTATGTCCAGTGTGACCCCTTCCCCTGTCTGTGTCCAGTGTGACCCCTTCCCCTGTCTATGTCCAGTGTGACCCCTTCCCCTGTCTGTGTCCACTCTGACCCCTTCCCCTGTCTGTGTCCAGTGTGACCCCTTCCCCTGTCTATGTCCACTCTGACCCCTTCCCCTGTCTGTGTCCAGTGTGACCCCTGCCCCTGTCTGTGTCCAGTGTGACCCCTTCCCCTGTCTGTGTCCAGTGTGACCCCTTCCCCTGTCTGTGTCCAGTGTGACCCCTTCCCCTGTCTGTGGCCAGTGTGACCCCTTCCCCTGTCTGTGTCCAGTGTGACCCCTTCCCCTGTCTATGTCCAGTGTGACCCCTTCCCCTGTCAGTGTCCAGTGTGACCCCTTCCCCTGTCTGTGTCCAGTGTGACCCCTTCCCCTGTCTGTGTCCAGTGTGACCGCTTCCCCTGTCTCTGTGCACTCTGACCCCTTCACTTATCTCTGTCTCGCCCGGTCTGTTTCCCTCTCTATGTCCGTTCCGTCCTAATGTCAACGTCATGTTTTTATCGTTCATGAGGAGCTGATGAGTTCTTCAACTCTTTGAAAAGATATAATTGTGCAACGTGTGCAATATAACAGGTCCCTTCCAGGTATACAGACATATTCAAACTGATAAATGCCAAGGAACTTCAATAATGAAGTACGGGGCCTTACGAAGTATTTACAGCACAGAAACGATTGATTCGGCCCAAACTGTCTGTGCCAGCGTTTATGCTCCGCTCGAGCCAGACCCTCTCCCCTCTTTGTTGAAATCGATCAGCGTAACCCTCTCTTCCCTGCTCCCTCGTATGCTTCTCCAGCCTCCCCTTAACTGTATCGACACTATTCGCGTCAAACTCTCCCTGTGGCAACCAGTTCCACATTCTCATCACTCTCTGGGTAAAGAAGTTTCTCCTGAATTCACTGTTGGATTTATTGGCGACAATCGTATATTGATGGCCTCGAGTTCTGGTCTCTCTCCCACAAGTGGGAACATCTTCCCTACTTTGCAATAAAAAATATAAGGGGCCGTGCTGAGGGAGCGTTGTACTGTCAGAGGGGCAGTACTGAGGGAGTGCCGCACTGTCGGAGGGGCAGTACTGAGGGAGTGCCGCACTGTCGGAGGGGCAGTACTGAGGGAGTGCAGCACTGTTGGAGGGGCAGTACTGAGGGACTGCCGCACTGTCGGAGGGGCAGTACTGAGGGAGTGTTGCACTGTTGGAGGGGCTGGACTGAGGGAGTGCTGCACTGTCGGAGGGGCAGTACTGAAGGAGTGCTGCACTGTTGGAGGGGCAGAACTGTCGGAGGGACAGTACTGAGGGAGTGCTGCACTGTCGGAGGGGCAGAACTGAGGGACTGCCGCACTGTCGGAGGGGCAGTACTGAGGGAGTGCTGCACTGTCGGAGGGGCAGTACTGAGGGAGCACCGCACTGTCGGAGGGGCAGTGCTGAGGGAGTGCTGCACTGTTGGAGGGGCTGGACTGAGGGAGTGCTGCACTGTCGGAGGGGCAGTACTGAAGGAGTGCTGCACTGTTGGAGGGGCAGAACTGAGGGAGTGCCGCACTGTCGGAGGGACAGTACTGAGGGAGTGCTGCACTGTTGGAGGGGCAGAACTGAGGGACTGCCGCACTGTCGGAGGGGCAGTACTGAGGGAGTGCTGCACTGTCGGAGGGGCAGTACTGAGGGAGCATCGCACTGTCGGAGGGGCAGTGCTGAGGGAGTGCTGCACTGTCGGAGGGGCAGTACTGAGGGAGTGTTGCACTGTTGGAGGGGCAGGACTGAGGGAGTGCTGCACTGTCGGAGGGGCAGGACTGAGGGAGTGCCGCACTGTCGGAGGGGCATACTGAGGGAGTGCCGCACTGTCGGAGGGGCAGTACTGAGGGAGTGCTGCACTGTCGGAGGGGCAGTACTGAGGGAGTGCTGCACTGTCGGAGGGACAGTACTGAGTGAGTGTTGCACTGTCGGAGGGGCAGTACTGAGGGAGTGTTGCACTGTTGGAGAGGCAGGACTGAGGGAGCGCTGCACTGTCGGAGCGGCAGTACTGAGGGAGTGCCGCACTGTCGGAGGGGCAGTACTGAGGGAGTGCTGCACTATCGGAGGGACAGTACTGAGTGAGTGTTGCACTGTCGGAGGGGCAGTACTGAGGGAGTGCCGCATTGTCGGAGGGGCAGGACTGAGGGAGCGCTGCACTGTCGGAGGGGCAGTACTGAGGGAGTGCCGCATTGTCGGAGGGGCAGGACTGAGGGAGTGCTGCACTGTCGGAGGGGCAGTACTGAGGGAGTGCCGCACTATCGGAGGGACTGCTGCTACCTATTGGAATGATTGGCTAAAGAACGTCTAAAATTTCAGCAAGTTCTATTCTGTCAAACCCCATCATAATCTTAAAGACCTCGATCAGGTCAATCCTCAGTCTCCTTTTTTCTAGCAGCGAGAGCCACAGCCTGGTCAATCTTTTCTGATAGATATAATCTCTCAGTTCTGGTATTATCCTTGTCAATCTTTATTGCAACTTCTGCAGTGTCTCTATGTCCTTTTTAAACTACGGAGTCCAGAACTGTGCACAGTGTTCCAAGTGTGGTCTAACCAAGGTATATGGAGACCAGAACTGTGCACAGTGCTCCCAGTGAGGTCTAACCTGGGTATATGGAAACCGGAACTGTGCACAGTGCTCCAAGTGAGGTCTAACCCAGGTATATGGAGACCAGAACTGTGCACAGTGCTCCAAGTGTGGTCTAACCAAGGTATATGGAGACCAGAACTGTGCACAGTGCTCCAAGTGTGGTCTAACCAGGGTATATGGAGACCAGAACTGTGCACAGTGCCCCAAGTGTGGTCTAACCAAGGTATATGGAGACTGGAACTGTGCACAGTACTCCAAGTGTGGTCTAACCAAGGTATATGGAGACCAGAACTGTGCACAGTGCTCCAAGTGTGGTCTAACCAAGGTATATGGAGACCAGAACTGTGCACAGTGCCCCAAGTGTGGTCTAACCAAGGTATATGGAGATCAGAACTGTGCACAGTGCTCCCAGTGTGGTCTAACCAAGGTATATGGAGACCAGAACTGTGCACAATGCTCCCAGTGTGGTCGAACCAAAGTATATGGAGACCAGAACTGTGCACAGTGCTCCCAGTGTGGTCTAACCCAGGTATATGGAGACCAGAACTGTACACAGTGCTCCCAGTGTGGTCTAACCAAGGTATATGGAGACCAGAACTGTGCACAGTGCTCCAAGTGTGGTCTAACCAAGGTATATGGAGACCAGAACTGTGCACAATGCTCCCAGTGTGGTCTAACCAAAGTATATGGAGACCAGAACTGTGCACAGTGCTCCAAGTGTGGTCTAACCAAGGTATATGGAGACCAGAACTGTGCACAATGCTCCCAGTGTGGTCTAACCAAGGTATATGGAGACCAGAACTGTGCACAATGCTCCCAGTGTGGTCTAACCAAAGTATATGGAGACCAGAACTGTGCACAGTGCTCCCAGTGTGGTCTAACCCAGGTATATGGAGACCAGAACTGCACACTGTGCTCCCAGTGTGGTCTAACCAAGGTATATGGAGACCAGAACTGCACACAGTGCTTCCAGTGTGGTCTAACCAAGCTATATGGGGACCAGAACTGTACACAGTGCTCCCAGTGTGGTCTAACCAAGGTTCGACGCAAGTTTAATATAAAATGACAATATATAAAGTTTTCAGAAGACCTCATTTGGACAGTTGCACAGTTGCGATCGGTTTGTTTAATGTGCTTCAGGAAAGAAAAGTTTGATTTGACAGGCAATGAGACAGTTTAAAACCTCGGATCAGAGCAGTATGAAGAGAAGCTCATGGAGTTGAGTTTTTCTCATGGGGCGTAAGTGGAGGAGATTATCCGACGATCACAAAGTGATGAAGCGATTCAGGAGTTTGGTAACTGTTCAATTCGATCTACTGGCAATCATTTTAACATTCTCATCCTTGTTTACACATCCCTCCATGGTCCTGTCCTCCCTATCTCTGTAATCTCCTCCAGCCCCTACACCCCTCCCTATCTCAGTAATCTCCTCCGGCCCCTACACCCCTCCCTATCTCTGTAACCACCTCCAGCCCTACACCCCTCCCTATCTCTGTAACCTCCTCCAGCCCCGACACCCCTCCCTATCTCAGTAATCTCCTCCAGCACCTACACCCCTCCCTATCTCTGTAATCTCCTCCAACCCCTACACCCCTCCCTATCTCTGCAATCTCCTCCAGCACCTACACTCCTCCCTATCTCTGTAATCTCCTCCAGCCCCTACACCCCTCCCTATCTCAGTAATCTCCTCCGGCCCCTACACCCCTCCCTATCTCAGTAATCTCCTCCAGCACCTACACCCCTCCCTATCTCTGTAATCTCCTCCAACCCCTACACCCCTCCCTATCTCTGCAATCTCCTCCAGCCCCTACACCCCTCCCTATCTCTGTAACCTCCTCCAACCCCTACACCCCTCCCTATCTCAGTAATCTCCTCCAGCCCCTACACCCCTCCCTATCACTGCAATCTCCTCCGGCCCCTACACCCCTCCCTATCTCTGCAATCTCCTCCGGCCCCTACAACCCTCCCTATCTCTGTAACCTCCTCCAGCCCTACACCCCTCCCTATCTCAGTAATCTCCTCCAGCCTCTACACCCCTCCCTATCTCTGTAATCTCCTCCAGCCCTACACCCCTCCCTATCTCAGTAATCTCCTCCGGCCCCTACACCCCTCCCTATCTCTGTAATCTCCTCCAGCCCCGACACCTCTCCCTATCTCTGTAACCTCCTCCAGCCCCGACACCCCTCCCTATCTCTGTAACCTCCTCCAGCCCCTACACGCCTCCCTATCTCTGTAATCTCCTCCAGCCCCTACACCCCTCCCTATCTCTGTACCCTCCTCCAGCCCTACACCCCTCCCTATCTCAGTAATCTCCTCCAGCCCTACACCCCTCCCTATCTCAGTAACCTCCTCCAGCCCCGACACCCCTCCCTATCTCAGTAATCTCCTCCGGCCCCTACACCCCTCCCTATCTCTGTAACCTCCTCCAGCCCCGACACCCCTCCCTATCTCAGTAACCTCCTCCAGCCCCGACACCCCTCCCTATCTCTGTAATCTCCTCCAGCCCCTACACCCCTCCCTATCTCAGTAATCTCCTCCTGCCCCTACACCCCTCCCGATCTCTGTAATCTCCTCCAGCCCCGACACCCCTCCCTATCTCTGTAATCTCCTCCAGCCCCTACACCCCTCCCTATCTCAGTAATCTCCTCCTGCCCCTACACCCCTCCCTATCTCTGTAATCTCCTCCAGCCCCTACACCCCTCCCTATCTCAGTAACCTCCTCCAGCCCCTACACCCCTCCATATCTCTGTTATCTCCTCCAGCCCCTACACCCCTCCCTATCTCAGTAATCTCCTCCTGCCCCTACACCCCTCCCTATCTCTGTAATCTCCTCCAGCCCCTATACCCCTCCATATCTCAGTAACCTCCTCCAGCCCCTACACCCCTCCCTATCTCTGTAACCTCCTCCAGCCCCAACACTCCTCCCTATCTCTGTAACCCCCTCCAGCCCCTACACCCCTCCCTATCGCTGTAACCTGCTCCAGCCCATACACCCCTCCCTATCTCTGTAACCTCCTCCAGCCCCTACACCCTTCCCTATCTCTGTAACCTCCTCCAGCCCCTACACCACTCCCTATCTCTGTAACTCCTCCAGCCCCTACAACCCTCCCTATCTCTGTAACCTCCTCCAGCACCGACACCCCTCCCTATCTGTAACCCCCTCCAGCCCCTACACCCCTCCCTATCGCTGTAACCTCCTCCAGCCCATACACCCCTCCCTATCTCTGTAACCTCCTCCAGCCCCAACACCCCTCCCTATCTCTGGAATCTCCTCTAGCCCCAACACCCCTCCCTATCTCTGTAACCTCCTCCAGCCCCTACACCCCTCCCTATCTCAGTAATCTCCTCCGGCCCCTACACCCCTCCCTATCTCAGTAATCTCCTCCAGCACCTACACCCCTCCCTATCTCTGTAATCTCCTCCAACCCCTACACCCCTCCCTATCTCTGCAATCTCCTCCAGCCCCTACACCCCTCCCTATCTCTGTAACCTCCTCCAACCCCTACACCCCTCCCTATCTCAGTAATCTCCTCCAGCCCCTACACCCCTCCCTATCACTGCAATCTCCTCCGGCCCCTACACCCCTCCCTATCTCTGCAATCTCCTCCGGCCCCTACAACCCTCCCTATCTCTGTAACCTCCTCCAGCCCTACACCCCTCCCTATCTCAGTAATCTCCTCCAGCCTCTACACCCCTCCCTATCTCTGTAATCTCCTCCAGCCCTACACCCCTCCCTATCTCAGTAATCTCCTCCGGCCCCTACACCCCTCCCTATCTCTGTAATCTCCTCCAGCCCCGACACCTCTCCCTATCTCTGTAACCTCCTCCAGCCCCGACACCCCTCCCTATCTCTGTAACCTCCTCCAGCCCCTACACGCCTCCCTATCTCTGTAATCTCCTCCAGCCCCTACACCCCTCCCTATCTCTGTACCCTCCTCCAGCCCTACACCCCTCCCTATCTCAGTAATCTCCTCCAGCCCTACACCCCTCCCTATCTCAGTAACCTCCTCCAGCCCCGACACCCCTCCCTATCTCAGTAATCTCCTCCGGCCCCTACACCCCTCCCTATCTCTGTAACCTCCTCCAGCCCCGACACCCCTCCCTATCTCAGTAACCTCCTCCAGCCCCGACACCCCTCCCTATCTCTGTAATCTCCTCCAGCCCCTACACCCCTCCCTATCTCAGTAATCTCCTCCTGCCCCTACACCCCTCCCGATCTCTGTAATCTCCTCCAGCCCCGACACCCCTCCCTATCTCTGTAATCTCCTCCAGCCCCTACACCCCTCCCTATCTCAGTAATCTCCTCCTGCCCCTACACCCCTCCCTATCTCTGTAATCTCCTCCAGCCCCTACACCCCTCCCTATCTCAGTAACCTCCTCCAGCCCCTACACCCCTCCATATCTCTGTTATCTCCTCCAGCCCCTACACCCCTCCCTATCTCAGTAATCTCCTCCTGCCCCTACACCCCTCCCTATCTCTGTAATCTCCTCCAGCCCCTATACCCCTCCATATCTCAGTAACCTCCTCCAGCCCCTACACCCCTCCCTATCTCTGTAACCTCCTCCAGCCCCAACACTCCTCCCTATCTCTGTAACCCCCTCCAGCCCCTACACCCCTCCCTATCGCTGTAACCTGCTCCAGCCCATACACCCCTCCCTATCTCTGTAACCTCCTCCAGCCCCTACACCCTTCCCTATCTCTGTAACCTCCTCCAGCCCCTACACCACTCCCTATCTCTGTAACTCCTCCAGCCCCTACAACCCTCCCTATCTCTGTAACCTCCTCCAGCACCGACACCCCTCCCTATCTGTAACCCCCTCCAGCCCCTACACCCCTCCCTATCGCTGTAACCTCCTCCAGCCCCGACACCCCTCCCTATCTCAGTAATCTCCTCCAGCACCTACACCCCTCCCTATCTCTGTAATCTCCTCCAACCCCTACACCCCTCCCTATCTCTGCAATCTCCTCCAGCACCTACACTCCTCCCTATCTCTGTAATCTCCTCCAGCCCCTACACCCCTCCCTATCTCAGTAATCTCCTCCGGCCCCTACACCCCTCCCTATCTCAGTAATCTCCTCCAGCACCTACACCCCTCCCTATCTCTGTAATCTCCTCCAACCCCTACACCCCTCCCTATCTCTGCAATCTCCTCCAGCCCCTACACCCCTCCCTATCTCTGTAACCTCCTCCAACCCCTACACCCCTCCCTATCTCAGTAATCTCCTCCAGCCCCTACACCCCTCCCTATCACTGCAATCTCCTCCGGCCCCTACACCCCTCCCTATCTCTGCAATCTCCTCCGGCCCCTACAACCCTCCCTATCTCTGTAACCTCCTCCAGCCCTACACCCCTCCCTATCTCAGTAATCTCCTCCAGCCTCTACACCCCTCCCTATCTCTGTAATCTCCTCCAGCCCTACACCCCTCCCTATCTCAGTAATCTCCTCCGGCCCCTACACCCCTCCCTATCTCTGTAATCTCCTCCAGCCCCGACACCTCTCCCTATCTCTGTAACCTCCTCCAGCCCCGACACCCCTCCCTATCTCTGTAACCTCCTCCAGCCCCTACACGCCTCCCTATCTCTGTAATCTCCTCCAGCCCCTACACCCCTCCCTATCTCTGTACCCTCCTCCAGCCCTACACCCCTCCCTATCTCAGTAATCTCCTCCAGCCCTACACCCCTCCCTATCTCAGTAACCTCCTCCAGCCCCGACACCCCTCCCTATCTCAGTAATCTCCTCCGGCCCCTACACCCCTCCCTATCTCTGTAACCTCCTCCAGCCCCGACACCCCTCCCTATCTCAGTAACCTCCTCCAGCCCCGACACCCCTCCCTATCTCTGTAATCTCCTCCAGCCCCTACACCCCTCCCTATCTCAGTAATCTCCTCCTGCCCCTACACCCCTCCCGATCTCTGTAATCTCCTCCAGCCCCGACACCCCTCCCTATCTCTGTAATCTCCTCCAGCCCCTACACCCCTCCCTATCTCAGTAATCTCCTCCTGCCCCTACACCCCTCCCTATCTCTGTAATCTCCTCCAGCCCCTACACCCCTCCCTATCTCAGTAACCTCCTCCAGCCCCTACACCCCTCCATATCTCTGTTATCTCCTCCAGCCCCTACACCCCTCCCTATCTCAGTAATCTCCTCCTGCCCCTACACCCCTCCCTATCTCTGTAATCTCCTCCAGCCCCTATACCCCTCCATATCTCAGTAACCTCCTCCAGCCCCTACACCCCTCCCTATCTCTATAACCTCCTCCAGCCCCAACACTCCTCCCTATCTCTGTAACCCCCTCCAGCCCCTACACCCCTCCCTATCGCTGTAACCTGCTCCAGCCCATACACCCCTCCCTATCTCTGTAACCTCCTCCAGCCCCTACACCCTTCCCTATCTCTGTAACCTCCTCCAGCCCCTACACCACTCCCTATCTCTGTAACTCCTCCAGCCCCTACAACCCTCCCTATCTCTGTAACCTCCTCCAGCACCGACACCCCTCCCTATCTGTAACCCCCTCCAGCCCCTACACCCCTCCCTATCGCTGTAACCTCCTCCAGCCCATACACCCCTCCCTATCTCTGTAACCTCCTCCAGCCCCAACACCCCTCCCTATCTCTGGAATCTCCTCTAGCCCCAACACCCCTCCCTATCTCTGTAACCTCCTCCAGCCCCACAACCCCTCGAGATGTCTGCGCTCCTCCAATTCTGGCCCCTTGACCATCCCTGATTATAATCGCTCCACCATCGGTGACCATGCCTTCTGTTGCCTGGGCCCCAAGCTCTGGAACTCCCTCCCTAAACCTCTCCACCTCTCCACGTCTCATTCCTACTTTAAGCCGCTCCTTACAACTGACCTTCTCTGGAGTTTAGAAGAATGAGAGGTGATCTAATTG
The DNA here is from genome assembly GCF_044704955.1 of Pristiophorus japonicus. Classification (NCBI taxonomy): domain Eukaryota; kingdom Metazoa; phylum Chordata; class Chondrichthyes; family Pristiophoridae; genus Pristiophorus; species Pristiophorus japonicus. Next base: position 82,153 of record NW_027254450.1, on the reverse strand, counting down.
AAAATCTAAAATTATTTTGGGGCTTGACAGGGTAGATGCAGGGAGGATGTTTCCCCCCCCCAGGGCTGGGGAGTCTAGAACCAGGGGTCACAGTCTCAGGATAAGGGGTCGGCCATTTAGGACGGAGATGAGGAGAAACTTCTTCACTCAGAGGGTGGTGAATCTTTGGAATTCTCTCCCCCATAGGGCTGTGGAGACTCAGTCTTTTAGTATCTTCAAGTCGGAGGTTGATGAATGTTGAGGAACTGAAGGAATGGAGGGATATGGGGAGAGTGCGGGAAGGTGGAGTTGAGGCCAATGATCAGCCTTGACCTTATTAAATGGCGGAGCAGGCTCGAGGGGCCGAATGGCCGACTCCTGCTCCTATTTATTATGTTGTTATGTACTTGTTTGTCCAAGCTTTGGGTCACCTGCCCCAGTCTCACCTTACCTGGCTCTGGTGTCACATTGTGTTGGATAGTCGCTCCTGTGAAGCACCTTGGGACGTTTTACTGCTTCAAGGTGCTATATAAATAGACTTTGTTGTTGTTGTTGTTGGACCATGATCCCTTTGGTTCCATCTCGATGATGTCTTTGTATCCGAGCTGTTCCCTCTCATCAGCTTTGATTCAAGTCGTCATTCATTTCAACAACAAGGGCAACCTGCATTTAAATAGTGCCTTCATCGTAATAAAGTCTCCCAAGGAACTTCACAGGAGTGTTAGAAGACACAAAAATACTTGTCACCGAGTCAGATAAGGAGAAATTAGGGCAGGTCAAAAAAAGCTTGGTCAAAGAGGTCGGTTTTAAGGAGCGTCTTGAAGGAGGAGAGAGAGGTGGAGAGGTGGAGAGGTTTAGGGAGGGAGTTCCAGAGCTTGGGGCCCAGGCAACAGAAGGCACGGCCACCGATGGTGGAGCGATTATAATCAGGGATGTTCAAGAGGGCAGAATTAGAGGAGCGCAGGCATCTCGGGGGATTGTGGGGCTGGAGGAGATTACAGAGATAGGGAGGGGCGATGGCCATGGAGGGATTTGTAAACAAGGATGAGAATTTTGAAATCGAGGCGTTGCTTAACCGGGAGCCAATGTAGGTCAGTGAGCACAGGGGGTGATGGGTGAGTGGGACTCGGTGCGAGTTAGGACACGGGGCAGTGAGCACAGGGGGTGATGGGTGAGTGGGACTTGGTGCGAGTTAGGACACGGGGTCAGTGAGCACAGGGGATGATGTGTGAGCGGGACTCGGTGCGAGTTAGGACACGGGGCAGTGAGCACAGGGGGTGATGGGTGAGTGGGACTTGGTGTGAGTTAGGACACGGGGGCAGTGAGCACAGGGGCTGATGGGTGAGTGGGACTTGGTGCGAGTTAGGACACGGGGCAGCGAGCACAGGGGCTGATGGGTGAGTGGGACTTGGTGCGAGTTAGGACACGGGGCAGTGAGCACAGGGGGTGATGGGTGAGTGGGACTGGGTGCGAGTTAGGACACGGGGTCAGTGAGCACAGGGGATGATGTGTGAGCGGGACTCGGTGCGAGTTAGGACACGGGGCAGTGAGCACATGGGGTGATGGGTGAGCGGGACTCAGTGCGAGTTAGGACACGGGGGCAGAGAGCACAGGGGATGATGGGTGAACGGAACTCGGTGCGAGTTAGGACACGGGGCACCGAGCACAGGGGGTGATGGGTGAGTGGGACTCGGTGCGAGTTAGGACACGGGGCAGTGAGCACAGGGGTGATGGGTGAGTGGGACTCGGTGCGAGTTAGGACACGAGGCAGCGAGCACAGGGGGTGATGGGTGAGTGGGACTCGGTGCGAGTTAGGACACGGGGCAGCGAGCACAGGGGGTGATGGGTGAGTGGGACTTGGTGCGAGTTGGGACACGGAGTCAGCGAGCACAGGGGGTGATGGGTGAGTGGGACTTGGTGCGAGTTGGGACACGAGGCAGCCGAGTTTTGGATGACCTCAAGTTTACGTAGGGTTTGAGTTTTGTGTAGGTTGGTTCCTCCATATTCACTGCTCTGGGGAACTATCTGTACACATCTACAATTAATACCAATTATAAGCTGTATAAATGGCCAGAATTGAGCACAATACTCCAACTGAGGCCCAAGCCGGTGATTTGCAAAGGTTCGGTGTAAGTTCCTTGCTTTGATTGTATGGTAATGGTTCTCTGTCGACGTATTTCTCAATATCACACAACCTCACAGCACAGTATGAGACCTTCCGGTCGTTCCTGCCTGTGGTGGCTTCTCGAAAGAGCTCTCCAATTAGCCCCACTCCCCCCGCTCTTTCCCCATAAACCTGCAGACTTTTCCCTGCAAGTATTGATCCAAGTCCCCTTTGAAAGTTACCATTGAATCTACTCCCACCGCCCATTCAGGCAGCGTGTTCTAGATCACAACAACTCACTGCGTTAAATATATCTCCTCACCTCCCCCCCCGCTGGCTATTTTACCATTTATCTTCAATCTGTGTCCTTCAATTACTGACCTTCTTGACAGTTTCACCTCATTTACTCAATCAAAACCCCTCATAATTCTGAACACCTCGATTAAATCTCCTCTGATATTTCTCTGCTCTACGGGGGACAATCCCAGCTTCTCCAGGTATCCGAATTCTCATCCCTGGGACCATCCTGGTCACTCTCCCCTTAACCTTCTCTGCTCTAAGGAGAACAATCCCAGCTTCTCCAGTCTCCCCATGTAACTGAAGTTCCCCATCCCTGGTACCATTCTGGTCAATCTCCCCTTAACCTTCTCTGCTCTAAGGAGAACAACCCCAGCTTCTCCAGTCTCCCCATGTAACTGAAGTTCCCCATCCCCGGTACCATTCTGGTCCATCTCCCCTTAACCTTCTCTGCTCTAAGGAGAACAATCCCAGCTTCTCCAGTCTCCCCATGCAACTGAAGTTCCCCATCCCCGGTACCATTCTGGTCACTCTCCCCTTAACCTTCTCTGCTCTAAGGAGAACAATCCCGGCTTCTCCAGTCTCCCCATGTAACTGAAGTTCCCCATCCCCGGTACCATTCTGGTCACTCTCCCCTTAACCTTCTCTGCTCTAAGGAGAACAACCCCAGCTTCTCCAGTCTCCCCATGTAACTGAAGTTCTCCATCCCTGGTACCATTCTGGTCAATCTCCCCTTAACCTTCTCTGCTCTAAGGAGAACAATCCCAGCTTCTCCAGTCTCCCCATGTAACTGAAGTCCCCCATCCCTGGGACCATTCTGGTCACTCTCCCCTTAACCTTCTCTGCTCTAAGGAGAACAACCTCAGCTTCTCCAGTCTCCCCATGTAACTGAAGTTCCCCATCCCTGGTACCATTCTGGTCAATCTCCCCTTAACCTTCTCTGCTCTAAGGAGAACAATCCCAGCTTCTCCAGTCTCCCCATGTAACTGAAGTTCCCCATCCCCGGTACCATTCTGGTCACTCTCCCCTTAACCTTCTCTGCTCTAAGGAGAACAATCCCAGCTTCTCCAGACTCCCCATGTAACTGAAGTTCCCCATCCCTGGTACCATTCTGGTCACTCTCCCCTTAACCTTCTCTGCTCTAAGGAGAACAAACCCAGCTTCTCCAGTCTCCCCATGTAACTGGAGTTCCCCATCCCTGGGACCATTCTGGTCAATCCCCTCTGCTCCCTCTCCAAGGCCTTCATATCCGACCTACAGAACTAGACACAATGCTCCACCTTGGGCCTAACCCGATGATTGGCAACGGTTTAAGCGGAGAGTCCTCTTTGTCTCTCCCGTGAAAAATGTTCCTGAAGTCCAGTTGGAATCAAAGCGACATTTTATTGGAAAATCAGCTTTCACACAAAGCGGGTCAATCAGTGACACATAAGTGGCATTGAACGGTCACACAATAAAACCTTCAGACTGACCAGGGGCGGAGTGCAGGGTTAGACGGGGGGACAAACGGGCACTGTGCTGAATTGGCCCTGGACACACAGTGTCAGCGGTGTCCCAGTGGGTTGTGTGGGGTACAGCTCCCTCACTGGGACCACTGGGTCTCTCCCCTCTCTCCCTGACCCCCTCTGTGAGTATAGGGGACCCCCCAGGAGGTCGTAGGTCGCACGCCAGTTGGCCGTCGGTATGTCGACATGCTCAATATAGGGGGTCGCGACCCCACGTGCGGTCTTCGCCCCTCCCACTTTGGAGGTTGTCCACCTCCTCTCCATCTCATTGACGGTCCTTGGGAAGGGGCCGGGGGGGGGTGGGGTTTGGGCAAGGGGGGGCTGCTCCCGAGTGCTCCACAAACATCTCAAAGTGTCGGGAGTCCTGGTTCCTGCGTCAGCTGTGGCTCAGTGGGCAGCACCCTCGCCCCTGAGTCAGAAGGTCATGGGTCAAAGGCCCACTCCAGGGTCTCGAGCACAATAAATCGAGGCTGACCCTCTCGTGCAGTGCTGAGGGAGTGCCGCACTGTCGGAGCTGCCCTCTTTTGGGTGAGACGTTAAAACGAGGTCTCGGTCTGCCCTCTCAGGTGAAAGATCCCACGGCACTATTTCGAAGAAGAGCAGGGAAGGTTATCCCCCACGTCCTGGCCAATATTTATCCCTCAATCAACATCACAAAAGCAGATTATCTGGACATTTTCACATTGCTGTTTGTGGGAGCTTGCTGTGCGCAAATGTATTGCCGCGTTTCCCACATTACGATGATGGCTACACTCCGAAAGTACTTCATTGGCTGGAAAGTCCTTTGGGCCGTCCGGTGGCGGTTAAAGGCGCTATATAAATGCAATTCTTTCTTTTGCCTTTGTTCCTTTTAGGTCACCCCACACCCCTTCGGTTGAGTCTGCCTTTGTCTCGCAGACGGGTGAGAGCGAGGGGGCGGTCTGTGATATCTGTAGACACCACTGCACAGGCACTCGCACGACAAGATGGCCCCGAACAGAAGGTGATCTTATGACCTTGCCACATGAGCTTTTGTTGTTGTTACACCAGGAGTCCACTCGGTGGCGCTCTATTACATGGTCCATGAAGTGCTCGGGTAGTTCGGTGTTTGGCGAGGGTGGGGGTGGGGGGGTTGGGAGGGGGTGGGGAGGGTGATCGGCCCGTTCTCCGACGCGCCCCCTTCAGACGTATTTGGTGTTGGACTTTCCGGAGCCGGTGGGGGGTCTCTTGTACTTGACCGAGAAGTTGGAGCCCTCCTTGGGGCAGGAGCAGCAGAGCAGAGCCCCGCCCAGTAGGAGGAGACCAGCTGCCGCAAAGGCGATGTAGATGGCGGACCCCAGCTCCATCTTCTGGGCCTCGGTCACCGAGGGGTTGTAGAAGTCCCCGATGATGGTGTTGGCCGACCAGGCAGCCGGGATCAGGACCAGCAAACCGGCCAGGATGAAGGTCACCCCCGAGGTCACGGCCACCTTGGCTTTGGTTGCCTCATCCTTCATGCAGTTGGTGCACTTGGCCCCCACGGTGCCCACGATGATGCCCAGCACGCCCAGCACCGCGGCGATGACCATCAGGGCCCGGGCAGCCTGACGATCGGGGGAGAGGGCCAGCAACGAGTCGTAGATCTTGCACACCATCTGGCCGGTGCTCTGGACCACGCAGTCCATCCACAGCCCCTCCCAGGTGATCTGGGCCGTCAAGATGTTGGTGCCGATGAAGGACGAGACCCCCCACTGGGGCAGGGCACAGGACACGATGGCACAGACCCAGCCCACCACCGAGAGGGCCATCCCCAGGATCTGCAGACCGACAGACACCATTCCCGCTCAGCGTCGTTCCTGGAAATGGAAAGCAACTTCCTCGTTAGACCTTTGAGGGTGAAATCGCGGAGCTGGGAACGGCTGGAGGGGGATCCGAGGGGGGACCGGGGCAGGAACGGTGAAGGAATCGGTTTTGGGACCATCTCATGTCAACGATTTAGACTTTGGAATCACAAACACAATTTCTAATTTTGCGGATGACACCAAATTGGCCAGATAGTCAATACTGAGGAGGATCGCAACAAATTATAGGAGGACATTGATAAACTTGCAGAATGGGCAAGTAATTGGCAAATGAAGTTCAACACACGGGTATTGCATTCTGGGAGCAAGAATAGGGAGGTCACGTATTACTGGGAGGGTGAGAGTCTGGGTGGGGTCGAGGAACAAAGGGATCTCGGAGTACACATACACAAAGCACTAAAAGATACGACGCAAGTTAACAAGGCCATAAAAAGGCAAACCAAGAACTAGGGTTTATTTCTAAAGGTACAGAATTGGAGAAGTAGAGAAGTTGTGCTTAACCTGTATTGAACCTCGGTCAGATCACACTTGGAATACTGCGTACAGTTCTGGTCGCCATATTATAAAAAGGATATAGAGGCACTGGAGAGGGTGCAGAGATTTACAAGGACGATACCAAAAATGCGAGGGTAAACATATCAGGAAAGGACGAACAGGCTGGATCTCTTTTCTCTTGGAAAAAGGCGGCTGAGAGGTGACTTAATAGAGGTCTTTAAAATGATGAAAGGTTTTGATAGAGTGGATACAGAGAGAGTGTTTCCACTTGTGGGGAAGAACATAACTAGGGGCCATCAATATCAGATAGTCACCGGGAAATCAAATAGTGAATTCAGGAGAAACTCCTTTACCCAGAGAGTGGTGAGAATGTGGAACTCACGACCACAGGGAACGGTTCAGGTGAACACTATCGATGTATTTAAGGGGAGGCTGGACAAGTATATGAGGGAGAAGGGAATCGAGGGTTATGCTGATAGATTTAGATGAGGCCAGATGGGAGAAGGCTCGAGTGGACCATAAACGCCGGCACGGACTGGTTGGGCCAAAAGGCCGGGTTCTGTGCCGTATATCCCGTGTAATCCTGTGTAATATGTAACACTGCTCCCCAACCTCCTCCATGCCCCTCCCTCCTCTCACTCCCTCTATCTCTCTCTCTCTTTCTCACTTTCTCCATTGCGAGCTCTCTGTTTCTCGTTCTATTTCTCACTCGTTATTTCTCACTCCAATGCTCTATTTCAGAACACAAAAATTAGCAGCTGGAGTGGGCCATTCGGCCCCTCGAGCCTGCTCCGCCATTCAATAAGATCACGGCTGATCCGATCATGGACTCAGCTCCACTTCCCCGCCCGCTCCCCAGAACCCTTCACTCCCTTATCGCTCAAAAACCTGTCTATCTCCACCTTAAATATATTCAATGTCCCAGCCTCCACAGCTCTCTGGGGCAGAGAATTCCACAGATTTACAACCCTCTGAGAGAAGAAATTCCTCCTCGTCTCAGGTTTAAATGGGCGGCCCCTTATTCTGAGACTCTGTCCCCTATGGATAAGGACGGAGATTGAGTTGGAGTTACAACCAGTGAAGAAAGGCTCACAAAACCCCAGCCCTGGACACTTGGGGTAAGAGCCCTGTCAGAGTTAACTGCGAGGGCCTTTGGGGAAGAGACTCCCGACAGGGATGTTCAAAGCCGGTAAGGTTGTGGGCTTCCAGTAACACAAGCACTGGTGCACCCCGATATTTATTAACCACTTCGACGCCGGAATAGAAAGTCACATATCCACATTTGCCGAAGACACAAAGATAGGCGGCAGTGTGGGGCAGTGTAGATGGCAGCATAAAATTACAAAGGGACATCGACAGATTCAATCAATGGGCAAAATGGTGGCAAATGGATTCGATTGTCGGCCAATGTGAGGTCATCCACGTTGGCCCTAAGATGGATAGAACAGGGTACTTTCTAAATGGTGACAGGCTAAACACGTGGGGGTCTAAAGAGACTTGGGGGTTCAGGTACATCGATCATTAAAATGTCCCGGACAGGTCCAGACAATAATCACAAAGGCGAATGGGATGCTGCCCTTCATATCTGGAGGACTCGAGTACAAGGGGACAGAAGTTATACTGCAGCTGTACAAAGCCCTGGTTAGCCCACACCTGGAGCACTGTGAGCAGTTCTGGGGGCACCACACCTGAGGGAGGGTATATTGGTCTTGGAGGGAGTGCAGCGTAGGTTTACCAGAAAGATACCCGGACTCCGAGGGTTAAGTTACGAGGAGAGATTGCACAAACTAGGGTTGTATTCCCTGGGATTTAGAAGGTTAAGGGGGGATCTGATGGAAGTTTTCAGGATATTAAGGGGAACAGATAGGGGAGACAGAGAGAATCTATTTCTGCTGGTTGGGGAGTCTAGGACTAGGGGGCAGGGTCTGAACATTAGAGCCAGACCTTTCAGGGGTGAAATTAGGAAACACTTCTACACACACAGGGTGCTAGTAGTTTGGAACTCTCTTCCACAAACGGCAATTGGTTCTAGATCAGTTGTTCATTATAAATCGGGGATTGATAGATTTCTGTTAACCAAAGGTATTAAGGGATATGGGCCAAAGGCAAGTATATGGGGTTAGGTCCCAGATCAGTCACGATCTCAGTGAATGGGGAACAGGCTCGAGGGGCTGAATGGCCTCCTCCTGTTCCTGTGTAACAGGCTCGAGGGGCTGAATGGGCCTCCTCCTGTTCCTGTGTAACAGGCTCGAGGGGCTGAATGGGCCTCCTCCTGTTCCTGTGTAACAGGCTCGAGGGGCTGAATGGCCTCCTCCTGTTCCTGTGTAACAGGCTCGAGGGGCTGAATGGGCCTCCTCCTGTTCCTGTGTAACAGGCTCGAGGGGCTGAATGGCCTCCTCCTGTTCCTGTAACAGGCTCGAGGGGCTGAATGGCCTCCTCCTGTTCCTGTGTAACAAACTCAAGGGGGTGAAAGGCCTCCTCCTGTTCCTGTGTAACAGGCTCGAGGGGCTGAATGGCCTCCTCCTGTTCCTGTGTAACAGGCTCGAGGGGCTGAATGGCCTCCTCCTGTTCCTGTGTAACTGGCTCGAGGGGCTGAATGGCCTCCTGCTGTTCCTATAACAGGCTCGAGGGGCTGAATGGCCTCCTCCTGTTCCTGTGTAACAGGCTCGAGGGACTGAATGGCCTCCTCCTGTTCCTGTGTAACAGGCTCGAGGGGCTGAATGGCCTCCCCCTGTTCCTGTGTCACAAGCTCGAGGGAGTGAATGGCCTCCTCCTGTTCCTATGTAACAGGCTCGAGGGGCTGAATGGGCCTCCTCCTGTTCCTGTGTAACAGGCTCGAGGGGCTGAATGGGCCTCCTCCTGTTCCTGTGTAACAGGCTCGAGGGGCTGAATGGACCTCCTCCTGTTCCTGTGTAACAGGCTCGAGGGGCTGAATGGGCCTCCTCCTGTTCCTGTGTAACAGGCTTGAGGGACTGAATGGGCCTCCTCCTGTTCCTGTGTAACAGGCTCGAGGGGCTGAATGGACCTCCTCCTGTTCCTGTGTAACAGGCTCGAGGGGCTGAATGGGCCTCCTCCTGTTCCTGTGTAACAGGGAAAGTGACAGACCAAGTCTATGCAAAGTTAGTGAGTCCTATTCTGCCACGATAACTCTACATGGAACCTGTACCACGAGGGAGACATCCCGAAATGAGGCTAGCCAGCGGAAACCTGCTGGATTGTACAGACACGACGACAGCAGACCAACAACAACAGCCTGGATTTATATAGCGCCTTTAACGTAGTGAAACGTCCCAAGGAGCTTTACAGGAGTATGATGAGACAAACAGTTTGACACCCAGCCACATTAGAAGTTATAGAAGTTAGGGCAGGATAGAGGTCGGTTTAAAGGAGCGTCTTGAAGGAGGAAAGAGAGGTAGGGAGGGGGAGAGGTTTAGGGAGGGAGTTCCAGAGCTTGGGGCCCAGGCAACAGGAGGCACGGCCACCGATGGTGGAGCGATTATAATCAGGGATGCTCAGGAGGGCAGAATTAGAGGAGCGCAGATATCTCGGGGGGTTGTGGGGCTGGAGGAGATTAAAGAGATAGGGAGGGGCGAGGGCCATGGAGGGATTTGTAAACAAGGATGAGAATTTTGACATCAAGGGGTGTTTTAAACAGGAGCCAATGTAGGTCAGCGAGCACAGGGGGTGATGGGTGAGTGGGACTTGGTGCGAGTTAGGACACGGGGCAGTGAGCACAGGGGGTGATGGGTGAGTGGGACTTGGTGGGAGTTAGGACACGGGGGCAGTGAGCACAGAGGGTGATGGGTGAGTGGGACTTGGTGGGAGTTAGGACACGGGGGCAGTGAGCACAGGTGGTGATGGGTGAGTGGGACTTGGTGGGAGTTAGGACACGGGGGCAGTGAGCACAGGGGGTGATGGGTGAGTGGGACTCGGTGTGAGTTAGGACACGGGGCAGTGAGCACAGAGGGTGATGGGTGAGTGGGACTTGGTGGGAGTTAGGACACGGGGGCAGTGAGCACAGGGGGTGATGGGTGAGTGGGACTTGGTGCGAGTTAGGACACGGGGCAGTGAGCACAGAGGGTGATGGGTGAGTGGGACTTGGTGGGAGTTAGGACACGGGGGCAGTGAGCACAGGGGGTGATGGGTGAGTGGGACTCGGTGTGAGTTAGGACACGGGGCAGTGAGCACAGAGGGTGATGGGTGAGTGGGACTTGGTGGGAGTTAGGACACGGGGGCAGTGAGCACAGTGGGTGATGGGTGAGTGGGACTTGGTGTGAGTTAGGACACGGGGGCAGTGAGCACAGGGGGTGATGGGTGAGTGGGACTGGGTGTGAGTTAGGACACGGGGCAGTGAGCACAGGGGGTGATGGGTGAGTGGGACTTGGTGTGAGTTAGGACACGGGGTCAGTGAGCACAGTGGGTGATGGGTGAGTGGGACTGGGTGTGAGTCAGGACACGGGGCAGTGAGCACAGGGGGTGATGGGTGAGTGGGACTTGGTGCGAGTTAGGACACGGGGCAGTGAGCACACGGGGTGATGGGTGAGTGGGACTTGGTGTGAGTTAGGACACGGGTCAGTGAGCACAGGGGGTGGTGGGTGAGTGGGACTTGGTGCGAGTTAGGACACGGGGTCAGTGAGCACAGGGGGTGATGGGTGAGTGGGACTTGGTGCGAGTTAGGACATGGGGCAGTGAGCACAGGGGGTGATGGGTGAGTGGGACTGGGTGTGAGTTAGGACACGGGGCAGTGAGCACAGGGGGTGATGGGTGAGCGGGACTTGGTGTGAGTTAGGACACGGGGCAGTGAGCACAGGGGGTGATGGGTGAGTGGGACTCGGTGCGAGTTAGGACACGGGGCAGCGAGCACAGGGGGTGATGGGTGAGTGGGACTTGGTGCGAGTTAGGACACGGGTCAGTGAGCACAGGGGGTGATGGGTGAGTGGGACTTGGTGCGAGTTAGGACACGGGGCAGTGAGCACAGGGGGTGATGGGTGAGTGGGACTCGGTGCGAGTTAGGACACGGGGCATTGAGCACAGGGGGTGATGGGTGAGTGGGACTGGGTGTGAGTTAGGACATGGGGCAGTGAGCACAGGGGGTGATGGATGAGTGGGACTTGATGCGAGTTAGGACACGGGGCAGTGAGCACAGTGGGTGATGGGTGAGTGGGACTTGGTGCGAGTTAGGACACGGGGCAGTGAGCACAGGGGGTGATGTGTGAGTGGGACTTGATGCGAGTTAGGACACGGGGCAGTGAGCACAGGGGGTGATGGGTGAGTGGGACTCGGTGTGAGTTAGGACACGGGGCAGTGAGTACAGGTGGGTGATGGGTGAGTGGGACTGGGTGCGAGTTAGGACACGGGGCAGTAGGCACAGGGGGTGATGGGTGAGTGGGACTGGGTGTGAGTTAGGACACGGGGCAGTGAGCACAGTGGGTGATGGGTGAGTGGGACTTGGTGCGAGTTAGGACACGGGGCAGCGAGCACAGGGGGTGATGGGTGAGTGGGACTTGGTGCGAGTTAGGACATGGGGCAGTGAGCACAGGGGGTGATGGGTGAGTGGGACTCGGTGCAAGTTAGGACACGGGGCAGTGAGCACAGGGGGTGATGGGTGAGTGGGACTTAGTGTGAGTTAGGACACGGGGACAGCGAGCACAGGGGGTGATGGGGGAACGGGACTTAGTGTGAGTTAGGACACGGGGGCAGCGAGCACAGGGGGTGATGGGGGAACGGGACTTAGTGCGAGTTAGGACATGGGGGCAGCCGAGTTTTGGATCACCTCGAGTTTACGTCGGGTAGAATGTGGGAGGCCGGCCAGGAGTGTGTTGGAATAGTCAAGTCTGGAGGTAACAGAGGCACGGACGAGGGCTTCCACAGCGGATGAGCTGAGGCCGGGGGGTGGAGACGGGCGATGTTACGGAGGTGGGAATAGACGGTTTTAGTTACGCTGTGGATATGTGGCCGGGAGCACATTTCAGGGTGAGATCAGACACCGAGGTTGCGAGGACTGTGAGTCAGCCTCGGACAGGAGGTGGGGAGAGGGATGGAGTCGGTGGCTAGGGGAACGCAGTTTGTGGCGGGGACCGAAGACAATGGCTTCGGCCTTCCTGATATTCAATTGGAGAAAATGCCTGCTGGTCCCGAACCGGAGCTGGGACAAACACCAGCAGCCACAGCACAATGCTGAAAGGCCGAGTGTGTGAGAGGTTTGAGAGGAGCGAGGGGAGAACACTGGGCTCCAGCTGATGTGTCAGTTTATCAGTGCACCGACTGGAATCAGGGCAGAGACTGAGCTGCGTCCTGTCTGGAACAACACTCCCACAATGGGGAACAGTCAGAAGCTAACCAGAAGGATGGACAGGAAAGGCTTGCACACGTTCAGTGATTCCCCCACCAACAATTGTCGAGTGCACCCAGTTAGATAACGGACCAGGAACAGCGAGCTGACGGGACACATTTCAACACAAAGTGCAGAGTTCCAAGGAGCAATTCTCAGCTGCACTCTCCCCTCTCGCAAAGTTGATGGAACACAGCTAGACTGCATGTAGCGACACCAACCCAGGGGACACAGAACAATTCTCTCTCTCTCTCTCTCCTGTTCATTACCTGTTCCCGTTGGTCTCCTCTGTCGATTCCGTCTCTCTCTCTCTCTCTCTCGGTCAGTCTCTTGTTCTCTCTTGCTCTCTGCCTCCTTCACGCTCTCTCTCTCTCTCTCTCAATCCTCTCCCTCGCTCCAGCTTTCAGTCCTGACCCTCTCAGCCTGCTTCCCAGCTGCTTTATACCCTGGCGATGCAGGTAGGTACAGTATGGCCCTGCCCAGCTCATTCCCAAACTGGGCTCCTGACACAGTGAGCTTTGTGAGTTATGACCACAAACTGACCCTCCCTCTCTGCACCCTCCAATAACTCACTGACTGCACTGTGTTAGGACACTGGTCACTGTTTACAAAATGCACATGTGAAGCGTTCAGATACAATCGAGACATTGCGAAGCTCCCGGTGTCCCTGCCCTTGTTCATCCTTCTCGATTTCTCAATTCCTCTTCCTCTGTTTCCCAATCTTACATCGGATCATCAGAAATAGGGGCAGGAGTCGGCCATTCGGCCCCTCGAGCCTGCTCCGCCATTCAATAAGATCATGGCTGAGTACTGAGGGAGTGCTGCACTGTCGGAGGGGCAGTACTGAGGGAGTGCTGCACTGTCGGAGGGGCAGTAGTGAGGGAGTGCTGCACTGTCGGAGAGGCAGAACTGAGGGAGAGCCGCACTGTCGGAGGGGCAGTACTGAGGGAGTGCTGCACTGTCAGAGGGGCAGTACTGGGGGAGTGCTGCACTGTCAGAGGGGCAGTACTGAGGGAGCGCTGCACTGTCGGAGAGGCAGTACTGAGGGAGTGCTGCACTGTCAGAGGGTCAGTACTGAGGGAGTGCTGCACTGTCAGAGGGTCAGTACTGAGGGAATGCTGCACTGTCAGAGGGTCAGTACTGAGGGAGTGCTGCACTGTCAGAGGGGCAGTACTGAGGGAGCGCTGCACTGTCGGAGGGGCAGTACTGAGGGAGTGCTCACTGTCGGAGGGGCAGTACTGAGGGAGCACTGCACTGTCAGAGGGGCAGTACTGAGGGAGTGCTGCACTGTCAGAGGGGCAGTACTGAGGGAGCGCTGCACTGTCAGAGCGTCAGTACTGAGGGAGTGCTGCACTGTCAGAGGGGCAGTACTGAGGGAGCGCTGCACTGTCGGAGGGGCAGTACTGAGGGAGCGCTGCACTGTCAGAGGGGCAGTACTGAGGGAGTGCTGCACTGTCAGAGGGGCAGTACTGAGGGAGCGCTGCAATGTCGGAGGGGCAGTACTGAGAGAGTGCCGCACTGTCGGAGGTGCAGTACTGAGGGAGTGCCGCACTGTCGGAGGGATTGTACTGAGAGAGTGTCGCAATGTCGGAGGGGCAGTACTGAGGGAGTGTTGCACTGTCGGAGGGGCAGTACTGAGGGAGTGCCGCACTGTCGGAGGGACAGTACTGAGGGAGTGCTGCACTCTCAGAGGAGCAGTACTTAGGGAGTGCTGCACTGTCGGAGGGGCAGTACTGAGGGAGCGCTGCACTGTCGGAGGGTCAGTACTGAGGGAGCGCCGCACTGTCGGAGTGGCAGTATTGAGGGAGCGCTGTACTGTCAGAGGGGCAGTAATGAGGGAGTGCTGCACTGTCGGAGGGTCAGTACTGCGGGAGTGCTGCACTGTCGGAGGGGCAGTACTGAGGGAGTGCTGCACTCTTGGAAGGGCAGTACTGAGGGAGTGCTGCACTGTCGGAGGGGTAGTACTGAGTGAGTGCTGCACTGCCGGAGGGGCAGTACTGAGGGAGTGCCGCACTGTCGGAGGGGCAGTACTGAGGGAGTGCTGCACTGTTGGAGGGGCAGTAATGAGGGAGTGCTGCACTGTCGGAGGGGCAGTACTGAGGGAGTGCTGCACTGTTGGAGGGGCAGTACTGAGGGAGTGCTGTACTGTCGGAGGGGCAGTACTGCGGGAGTGCTGCACTGTCGGAGGGTCAGTACTGCGGGAGTGCTGCACTGTCGGAGGGGCAGTACTGGGGGAGTGCTGCACTGTTGGAGGGGCAGTACTGAGGGAGTGCTGCACTGTCGGAGGGGCAGTAATGAGGGAGTGCTGCACTGTTGGAGGGGCAGTACTGAGGGAGTGCTGCACTGTTGGAGGGGCAGTACTGAGGGAGTGTCGCACAGTTGGAGGGGCAGTACTGAGGGAGTGCTGCACTGTCGGAGGGGCAGTACTGAGGGAGTGCTGCACTGTCGGAGGGGCAGTACTGAGGGAGTGCTGCACTGTCGGAGGGGCAGTACTGAGGGAGTGCTGCACTGTCGGAGGGGCAGTACTGAGGGAGTGCTGCACTGTCGGAGGGGCAGTACTGAGGGAGTACTGCACTGTTGGAGGGGCAGTACTGAGGGAGTACTGCACTGTCGGAAGTGCGTCCTTTTGGATGTTACATTAAACCGAGGCACTGTCTGCCTCTATGGTGGGTGTAAAAGATCCCGTGGCAGTATATTGAAGAAGAGCAGGGGAGTGCTCCCCGGTGACCTGGGGCCAATACTTATCCCTGAGTCAACATCACAAAAACACATTATCTGGTCATTATCACAGTGCTGTGTGTGGGAGCTTGCTGTGCGCAAATTGGCTGCTGCGTTTCCCACATTACAACAGTGACTACACTCCAAAAGTACTTCATTGGCTGTAAAGCACCTTGTGACGTCCGGTGGTCATGAAAGGCGCTATATAAATGCAAGTCTTACTTTTATCATTCTATGATTACAGTGCATAGCGGACTGTTTTATAGATGATGGAGGGGGAGCGGGGAGAGAGCAGGGGAGTGGGTCCGGAATCAGAGAATCATAGACCCTTACCACACAGGAGGAGACCACTAGGCCCGCCCTGCCTGTGCCGGCTCTGTGAAAGGGCGGTGGTGTTTAGTCCCACATCCCGCTTTGTGTCCTTAAACCCTGCCACTTCCCCATCCTCAAGTGTCTGTCCCAATCCCTGGTCAAGTGATTCATGGTCCCAGCTTCCAGCATCTTCCCAGGTCCAGCGTTCCAGATCCCACAACTCCCCACAGGGCCTTGGTGAGGCCTCACCTGGAGTATTGTGTTCAGTTTTGGTCTCCTAACTTGAGGAAGGACATTCTTGCTATTGAGGGAGTGCAGCGAAGGTTCACCAGACTGATTCCCGGGATGGTGGGACTGACATATGAAGAAAGACTGGATCAACTAGGCTTATATTCACTGGAGTTTAGAAGAATGAGAGGGGATCTCATAGAAACATATAAAATTCTGACGGGACTGGACAGGTTAGATGCAGGAAGAATGTTCCCGATGTTGGGGAAGCCCAGAACCAGGGGTCACAGTCTAAGGATAAGGGGTAAGCCATTTAGGACCGAGATGAGGAGAAACTTCTTCACTCAGAGAGTGGTGAACCTGTGGAATTCCCTGCCGCAGAGAGTTGTTGGGGCCAGTTCGTTGGATATACTCAAGAGGGAGTTAGATGTGGCCCTTACGGCTAAAGGGATCAAGGGGTATGGAGAGAAAGCAGGAAAGGGGTACTGAGGTGAATGATCAGCCATGATCTTATCGAATGGTGGTGCAGGCTCGAAGGGCCGAATGGCCTACTCCTGCACCTATTTTCTATGTTTCTATGTTTCTACGTTTCTCCCAGTGAAACATTTCTCCTCATCTCCCCTCTGGATCCATTGCCAATGATTTGACATCCGTGACCTCTGGTTGTTGACCCATGTGAACATCGGCATAAACATCGATCCAGACTTCAACATGTTGCACTTTCAGCTTTTTCCATATCTCAGAAGGGCTGACATTGGGACAGGCCCAGGCCTGTTCCACAGGAATACACACCAGGTGGGCGGGGATAGTCTGGGCTGGCCGAAAGCAGATGGAGGGTCCTTTTGTCATGTAATGGGAACCCATCAGTGAGCGATCAGGTAAACTGGTCGGTGCTCAAGCCATTGGGATGACTGAGAGCCCCGGAGTGCGGGAACCTCAGGAAAAGGAAGCTACTGGGCCACCCAGACCCGTTGGAGCCTTTATCCCCAGGAACAGCCCAGTATCACAGGCACAGGCCGAAGATGTGATTCACGTTCTTTGGTTGGACTGCCTCAGGCGAAGGACTGGTTTTTGCCGCGAGGATTCAGCAGGCTGTTTTTTCAGGTGTAAGAGGAGGCAGGTTGCTGCCATCTCCCTCTCTCGCTCTCCTCTTCTACGCTTGCTTGCTTCGTTGAACACATTCAAGGACCGAGCACTCCATCTGGGACAGAGAGAAGAAATGATCGACAAGCAAAGAGAGAGCCTCGCTATTTCGACTGGGAAGTTGTCCTTGTGTCTGGGTCTTGGAAACCACAGATTGTTACGGAACCAGAAGATACGCTCATCGGGAGAAGCAGCGAGTAAGCCAGAGGGGTAACTGGTGAGCATTCTCCCAGCCCACACATCCTTTAGACTACCGCATAGTGTGAAGGGGTGTCGTGTGTCCCGACCAAGCCTTAGGGGTTTAGTGGGGAGGTTCTGCACGCATCACAGATGTACGCACAGTCTGTTGGACAGATTTGGTGCTTCCCTATTCAGCCAAGCAGGGGTGTTATAGTCGTGGGTACTTCGCCAAAGGGGCCTGTTCAGACGGGCTGGGGTTGTGTGTTGTACTGTGTTTGTTTTACACCACCAGGGTGTGTTTTAATGGGTGCAGGTGTGTCCTTTCACTTGTATAAAAGCAGTATGAAGGTTGAGACCGAAAGATCTGTCTATAACTGAGCATTCTGTTTGCTAGTATAATTCCCGGGATCGAGGAATGTTGTAAGGGGGGGGTGATTCGAAACCACCAAGGACAAAACCACTTACACCCCCCCGCCAGAGGGAATCGATTTTCCCGAGTTACTCGATCAAAACCTTTCATCGTCTTGAAAACCTCGATGAGGTCACCTCTTAACCTTCTCCGTTCCAATCAGAACAGACCTCGCTTTTCCAACCTCTCCTCTAATTAGGGAGCTGTTTCTAAGGAAGTTATGATGCACCTGTATAAAACACCGGTCAGTCTCAACTGGAGTATTGTATCCAATTCTGGGCACCGCAGGAAGGATGTCACAGCCTTGGAGAGGGTGCAGAGGGGATTGACCAGAATGGTACCAGGGATGGGGAACTTCAGTTACATGGGGAGACTGGAGAAGCTGGGGTTGTTCTCCTTAGAGCAGAGAAGGTTAAGGGGAGAGTGACCAGAATGGTACCGGGGATGGGGAACTTCAGTTACATGGGGAGACTGGAGAAGCTGGGATTGTTCTCCTTAGAGCAGAGAAGGTTAAGGGGAGAGTGACCAGAATGGTACCAGGGATGGGGAACTTCAGTTACATGGGGAGACTGGAGAAGCTGGGGTTGTTCTCCTTAGAGCAGAGAAGGTTAAGGGGAGAGTGACCAGAATGGTACCGGGGATGGGGAACTTCAGTTACATGGGGAGACTGGAGAAGCTGGGATTGTTCTCCTTAGAGCAGAGAAGGTTAAGGGGAGAGTGACCAGAATGGTACCGGGGATGGGGAACTTCAGTTACATGGGGAGACTGGAGAAGCTGGGATTGTTCTCCTTAGAGCAGAGAAGGTTAAGGGGCGAGTGACCAGAATGGTACCAGGGATGGGGAACTCCAGTTACATGGGGAGACTGGAGAAGCTGGGATTGTTCTCCTTAGAGCAGAGAAGGTTGAGGAGAGAGTGACCAGAATGGTACCAGGGATGGGGAACTTCAGTTACATGGGGAGACTGGAGAAGCTGGGATTGTTCTCCTTAGAGCAGAGAAGGTTAAGTGGAGAGTGACCAGAATGGTACCGGGGATGGGGAACTTCAGTTACATGGGGAGACTGGAGAAGCTGGGGTTGTTCCCCTTAGAGCAGAGAAGGTTAAGGGGAGATTTGATCGAGGTGTTCAATATCATGTGGGGTCCAGACAGAGTAGAGAGAGAGAAACTGTTCCCATTGGTGGAAGGGTGGAGAACCAGAGGACACAGATTTAAGGTGATTGACAGAAGAACCAAGGGCGACACGAGGAACAACGTATTTACGCAGCGAGTGGTTCAGATCGGGAATGCACGGCCTGAGAGGGTGGGGGAGGCAGAGTCCATCGTGGCTTTCAAAAGGGAGTTGGATAAGTGCCTGAAGGAAAGGGATTAGCAGCGCCCCGGGGAAAGGGCGGGGGAGTGGGACTGGCTGAGAGTCAGCACGGGCTCAACCCGCCGAATGGCCCCTTTCTGGGCTGTAATCCTTCTATGATTCTACGATTCTCAGACTCAAAGAGCTGGCACTGGAACGATGGGCTGAATGGGCACCTCCTGGGCTGTAAGATTGAAGGGTTACAGCGTGTAACAGATAGACCTTCACCTGATGGTGGATCGGGGGGAGGGGAGAGAGTGTGGACTTTGTACGGGGCCCAAGAGACAGGCTCCGACAGGCCTGCCCCAGAAATAGAGCCAAGCAGGGGCCTGGCACTGAGCTGGCAGACTTTACCTGCTCACAGCCTGGGGCGAGTGTAGAAGGTGAGAGCGATCACAAGCTCTCGAAGAATACAGCGTGACCTCATGCTGTGCTCTGTGTAAACACTCACAGCTCGATAGACAGAGAGGACAGAGAGGGGACAGAGAGTGACTCACTGACACTCCCACGCACAGAGAATTAACTGTGGCAGGATGGCATGGGCAGCTGCTTACTAAACTCATCCCAGTCTGCCCTCCCCGACACACACTGTCCCGGAACAAGCACTGAATCAGTCGGTCAGTCCTCCACACTGAAACTCCAGATCCTGTTAAATAATCACCTTCCGTCCCATCCAAAGGTCTTGGTGTGTGAATTATTGGCCGGATCGGACAGTCACAACACAGGAGTTAGAATCCAGGCCACGGGAACTGGTTTCACAGTGCGTGAGATACACTGTCCTTTCCCCCTCTGGGACCGGGTGTCAGAGTGTGTTAGATACACTGCCCTTTCCCCCTCTGGGACCGAGTGTCACAGTGAGTTAGATACACTGTCCTTTCCCCCTCTGGGACCGGGTGTCACAGTGTGTTAGATACACTGTCCTTTCCCCCTCTGGGATCGGGTGTCACAGTGCGTTAGATACACTGTCCTTTCCCCTTCTGGGACCGGGTGTCACAGTGCGTTAGATACACTGTCCTTTCCCCCTCTGGGACCGGGTGTCACAGTGCGTTAGATACACTGTCCTTTCCCCCTCTGGGACCGGGTGTCACAGTGTGTTAGATACACTGTCCTTTCCCCTCTGGGACCGGGTGTCACAGTGTGTTCGATACACTGTCCTTTCCCCCTCTGGGACCAGGTGTCATAATGTGTTAGACACCAGCAGAGGTCACATAAAAGTTTCACAAAAAGAAATGAAGAAACACTGGAACCAACTTGCAGAAGTACTATGGTGAGCACCCCGAGGTCTGGAGGCCAATACAATAAGAACTGGCAGGACCTTGGTCAAGTCGTTAGTATAAGTAATATTTTCATTTATTCACTGGAATTGCAATTGTAATTGTGACCAGTTGTATATGTCCCACCCAGCAGAAAGACACCCTCTCTAAACATAGAAACATGGAAACATAGAAACATAGAAAACAGGTGCAGGAGTAGGCCATTCAGCCCTTCGAGCCTGCACCACCATTCAATAAGATCATGGCTGATCATTCCCTCAGTACCCCATTCCTGCTTTCTCGCCATACCCCTTGATCCCCCAAGTAGTAAGGACTTCATCTAACTCCCCTTTGAATATATTTAGTGAACTGGCCTCAACAACTCTCTGTGGTAGAGAATTCCACAGGTTCACCACTCTCTGAGTGAAGAAGTTTCTCCTCATCTCGGTCCTAAATGGCTTACCCCTTATCCTCAGACTGTGACCCCTGGTTCTGGACTTCCCCAACATCGGGAACATTCTTCCTGCATCTAACCTGTCCAGTCCCGTCAGAATCTTATATGTTTCTATGAGATCCCCTCTCATTCTTTTGGGACTTGTCAGGATTGATGCTGAAAAAACATTTCCCCGTTGGCTGGAAAGTCTAGAACCAGGGGTCACAGTCTCAGGATAAGGGGTCGGCCATTTAGGACGGAGATGAGGAGAAACTTCTTCACTCAGAGGGTGGTGAATCTCTGGAATTCTCTCCCCCAGAGGGCTGTGGAGACTCAGTCTTTGAGTATCTTCAAGTCGGAGGTTGATGAATGTTGAGGAACTGAAGGAATGGAGGGATATGGGGAGAGTGCGGGAAGGTGGAGTTGAGGCCAATGATCAGCCTTGACCTTATTAAATGGCGGAGCAGGCTCGAGGGGCCGAATGGCCGACTCCTGCTCCTATTTATTATGTTGTTATGTACTTGTTTGTCCAAGCTTTGGGTCACCTGCCCCAGTCTCACCTTACCTGGCTCTGGTGTCACATTGTGTTGGGTAGTCGCTCCTGTGAAGCACCTTGGGACGTTTTACTGCTTCAAGGTGCTATATAAATAGATTTTGTTGTTGTTGTTGTTGGACCATGATCCCTTTGGTTCCATCTCGATGATGTCTTTGTATCCGAGCTGTTCCCTCTCATCAGTTTTGATTCA
Source organism: Pristiophorus japonicus (assembly GCF_044704955.1). NCBI lineage: Eukaryota > Metazoa > Chordata > Chondrichthyes > Pristiophoridae > Pristiophorus > Pristiophorus japonicus. The sequence continues at coordinate 60,853 of NW_027254450.1, read as the reverse complement.
AGTCGTCATTCATTTCAACAACAAGGGCAACCTGCATTTAAATAGTGCCTTCATCGTAATAAAGTCTCCCAAGGAACTTCACAGGAGTGTTAGAAGACACAAAAATACTTGTCACCGAGTCAGATAAGGAGAAATTAGCACAGGTGATCAAAAGCTTGGTCAAAGAGATCGGTTTTAAGGAGCGTCTTGAAGGAGGAAAGAGAGGTAGAGAGGGGGAGAGGTTTAGGGAGGGAGTTCCAGAGCTTGGGGCCCAGGCAACAGAAGGCACGGCCACCGATGGTGGAGCGATTATAATCAGGGATGTTCAAGAGGGCAGAATTAGAGGAGCGCAGGCATCTCAGGGTGTTGTGGGGCTGGAGGAGATTACAGAGATAGGGAGGGGGCGAGGGCCATGGAGGGATTTGTAAACAAGGATGAGAATTTTGAAATCGAGGCGTTGCTTAACCGGGAGCCAATGTAGGTCAGTGAGCACAGAGGGTGATGGGTGAGCGGGACTTGGTGTGAGTTAGGACACGGGGCAGTGAGCACAGGGGGTGATGGGTGAGTGGGACTCGGTGTGAGTTAGGACACGGGGTCAGTGAGCACATGGGGTGATGGGTGAGTGGGACTCGGTGTGAGTTAGGACACGGGGCAGTGAGCACATGGGGTGATGGGTGAGTGGGACGCGGTGCGAGTTAGAACACGGGGCAGTGAGCACAGGGGGTGATGGGTGAGTGGGACTCGGTGTGAGTTAGGACACAGGGCAGTGAGCACAGGAGGTGATGGGCGATTGGGACTTGGTGCGAGTTAGGACACGGGGCAGTGAGCACAGGGGGTGATGGGTGAGTGGGACTCGGTGCGAGTTAGGACACGGGGCAGCGAGCACAGGGGGTGATGGGTGAGTGGGACTGGGTGTGAGTTAGGACACGGGGCAGCGAGTACAGGGGGTGATGGGTGAGTGGGACTGGGTGTGAGTTAGGACACTGGGCACAGGGGGTGATGGGTGAGTGGGACTTGGTGCGAGTTCGGACACGGGGTAGCCGAGTTTTGGATGACCTCAAGTTTACGTAGGGTTTGAGTTTTGTGTAGGTTGGTTCCTCCATATTCACTGCTCTGGGGAACTATCTGTACACATCTACAATTAATACCAATTATAAGCTGTATAAATGGCCAGAATTGAGCACAATACTCCAACTGAGGCCCAAGCCGGTGATTTGCAAAGGTTCGGTGTAAGTTCCTTGCTTTGATTGTATGGTAATGGTTCTCTGTCGACGTATTTCTCAATGTCACACAACCTCACAGCACAGTAGGAGACCTTCTGGCCGTTCCTGCCTGTGGTGGATTCTCGAAAGCTCTCCAATTAGTCCCACTCCCCCCGCTCTTTCCCCATAACCCTGCAGACTTTTCCCTGAAAGTATTGATCCAAGTCCCCTTTGAAAGTTACCATTGAATCTGCTCCCACCGCCCATTCAGGCAGTGTGTTCTAGATCACAACAACTCGCTGCGTTAAATATATCTCCTCACCTCCCCCCCCGCTGGCTATTTTACCATTTATCTTCAATCTGTGATCTTCAATTACTGACCTTCCTGACAGTTTCACCTCATTTACTCAATCAAAACCCCTCATAATTCTGAACACCTCGATTAAATCTCCTCTGATATTTCTCTGCTCTACGGGGGACAATCCCAGCTTCTCCAGGTATCCGAATTCTCATCCCAGGGACCATCCTGGTCACTCTCCCCTTAACCTTCTCTGCTCTAAGGAGAACAACCCCAGCTTCTCCAGTCTCCCCATGTAACTGAAGTTCCCCATCCCTGGTACCATTCTGGTCACTCTCCCCTTAACCTTCTCTGCTCTAAGGAGAACAATCCCAGCTTCTCCAGTCTCCCCATGTTACTGAAGTTCCCCATCCCCGGTACCATTCTGGTCACTCTCCCCTTAACCTTCTCTGCTCTAAGGAGAACAACCCCAGCTTCTCCAGTCTCCCCATGTAACTGAAGTTCCCCATCCCTGGTACCATTGTGGTCAATCCCCTCTGCTCCCTCTCCAAGGCCTTCATATCCGACCTACAGGACTGAACACAATGCTCCACCTTGGGCCTAACCCGATGATTGACAACGGTTTAAGTGGAGAGTCCTCTTTGTCTCTCCCGTGAAAAATGTTCCTGAATTCCAATTCGGATCAAAGCGACATTTTATTGGAAAATCAGCTTTCACACAAAGCGGGTCAATCAGTGACACATAAGTGGCATTGAACGGTCACACAATAAAACCTTCAGACTGACCAGGGGCGGAGTGCAGGGTTAGACGGGGGGACAAACGGGCACTGTGCTGAATTGGCCCTGGATACACAGTGTCAGCGGTGTCCCAGTGGGTTGTGTGGGGTACAGCTCCCTCACTGGGACCACTGGGTCTCTCCCCTCTCTCCCTGACCCCCTCTGTGAGTATAGGGGACCTCCCTGGATGTCGTAGGTCGCACGCCAGTTGACATGCTCAATATAGGGGTCGCGACCCCACGTGCGGCCTTTGCCCCTCCCACTTTGGAGGTTGTCCATCTCCTCGCCATCTCATTGACGGTCCTTGGGAAGGGGCCGGGGGGGGGTGTGCTTTGGGCAAGGGGGGCTGCTCCCGAGTGCTCCACAAACATCTCAAAGTGTCGGGAGTCCTGGTTCCTGCGTCAGGTGGATGCAGAGAGGATATTTCCACTCATAGGGGAAACTAAAACTTGGGGACATAGTCTCAGAATAAGGGATCGCCCATTTAAACCTGAGATGAGGAGGAATTTCTTCTCTCAGAGGGTTGTAAATCTGTGGAATTCTCTGCCCCAAATAAATTGAATATATTTAAGGTGGAGATAGACAGATTTTTGAGCGATAAGGGAGTGAAGGGTTCTGGGGAGCGGGCGGGGAAGTGGAGCTGAGTCCATGATCAGATCAGCCATGATCTTATTGAATGGCGGAGCAGGCTCGAGGGGCCGAATGGCTATAAGTAGTCTCTCTTAGTTGTTTTCAAAGCACTCCTACTTTACAATAGTTCTAACGCTGGGAATTATTGCTGTACGGAACAGATGAATGAGTGACGGACAAATACCTCGGTCTCAACGCAATGCTTTATCAAAGTTAAAACACACACCTGCACCCAGTAAAACCACACACACCCTGGTATGTAAAACAAACAACTGCAGTACAATAAACAGTGTGACCTGTCTAAACAGGTCCCTAACGCGAAGTACCCACGTCTAAAACACCTCCCCTGAAAACCCCTAAAGCCTGGTTGGGACACACGACACCCTTTCACATTATGCGGTGGTCTTAAAGACCCGTGGGCTGGGATAAATGCTCATCAATTACCCCTCTGGCTTACTCACTGCTTCTCCCGATGAGGCGTATCTTCTGGGTCCGTACCAAACTGTCCCAGTCTCAAGGTCAGCCTCCCAGTCGAAGTAGCGAGGCTCTCTTGGTTCGTAGATGGTGGTTTGTTCTCTTCATTCCAGATGGAGTGCTCGGTCCTTGTACGTTGCAAGCACGTGTAGAAGAGCGGGGGAGAGAGGTGGCTTCCTACTGCCCTTCTCTTATACCAGCGAGGCTGCTTAAAGTCCACCTGTCCTTCCCGCCTGAGGCTGTCCAACTGAAAAGCAAAAAACCCAAGCCTTTGCCTGCCCCTTTGTCAAACTGGGCTGTCCCTCGATGGATGGCTCCGATCAGCCTGTGGTCAAATAGCTTCCCTTTGTCTTTCGATGGCCTAAAACCCCGGCCAGCTTTCTTAGTGTCTCACTGATTGGGTTCCCGTTCCATGGGACAAAAGACACTCATCAACCATGATGTTCCTGCTTTCAGCCATTCTCATTCCCGCCCAGTTGATGTGGATACAATTTAAACATGTTTGGACGTGCTCCAGGTCAGCCCTGCTGCTGTACAGAGACAATGTCCCAGCAAAATTCAAATCTTATAAGTCCAAAAGTTCACACTGATGTTTTCGCTGAATCTTACAAATGCACAAGTACACCTAGGTCCCATTCTACTGAGAGAGGTGACTGAGAGACACCAGTCAGTGTGCAGATATCTCACTGAGGGAGAGGGACTGAGAGACACCAGTCAGTGTACAGATATCTCCCTGAGGGAGAGGGACTGAGAGACACCAGTCAGTGTACAGATATCTCCCTGAGGGAGAGGGGACTGAGAGACACCAGTCAGTGTACAGATATCTCCCTGAGAGAGAGAGGGACTGAGAGACAGCAGGCAGTGTACAGATATCTCCCTGAGAGAGAAGGGACTGAGAGACACCAGTCAGTGTACAGATATCTCCCTGAGGGAGAGGGGACTGAGAGACACCAGTCAGTGTACAGATATCTCCCTGAGAGAGAAGGGACTGAGAGACACCAGTCAGTGTACAGATATCTCCCTGAGGGAGAGGGGACTGAGAGACACCAGTCAGTGTACAGGTATCTCACTGAGGGAGAGGGGACTGAGAGACACCAGTCAGTGTACAGATATCTCCCTGAGAGAGAGGGGACTGAGAGACACCAGTCAGTGTACAGATATCTCACTGAGGGAGAGGGACTGAGAGACACCAGTCAGTGTACAGATATCTCACTGAGGGAGAAAGACTGAGAGACACCAGTCAGTGTACAGATATCTCACTGAGGGAGAGGGACTGAGAGACACCAGTCAGTGTACAGATATCTCACTGAGGGAGAGGGGACTGAGAGACACCAGTCAGTGTACAGGTATCTCCCTGAGGGAGAGGGACTGAGAGACACCAGTCAGTGTACAGATATCTCACTGACGGAAAGGGGACTGAGAGACAGCAGGCAGTGTACAGGTATCTCCCTGAGGGAGAGGGGACTGAGAGACAGCAGGCAGTGTACAGGTATCTCCCTGAGGGAGAGGGACTGAGAGACACCAGTCAGTGTACAGATATCTCATTGAGGGAGAGGAACTGAGAGACACCAGTCAGTGTAAAGATATCTCCCTGAGAGAGAGGGACTGAGAGACACCAGTCAGTGTACAGATATCTCACTGAGGGAGAGGGACTGAGTGACACCAGTCAGTGTACAGATATCTCACTGAGGGAGAGGGACTGAGAGACACAAGGACACCAGTCAGTGTACAGATAACTCCCTGCGAGAGAGGGACTGAGAGACACAAGTCAGTGTACAGATATCGCCCTGAGGGAGAGGTGACTGAGAGACACCAGTCAGTGTAAAGATATCTCACTGAGGGAGAGGGATTGAGAGACACCAGTCAGTGTACAGATATCTCACTGAGGGAGAGGGACTGAGAGACACAAGTACACCAGTCAGTGTACAGATATCTCCCTGAGGGAGAGGGACTGAGAGACACCAGTCAGTGTACAGATATCTCACTGAGGGAGAGGGGACTGAGAGACACCAGTCAGTGTACAGATATCTCCCTGAGAGAGAGGGGACTGAGAGACACCAGTCAGTGTACAGATATCTCACTGAGGGAGAGGGACTGAGAGACACCAGTCAGTGTACAGGTATCTCCCTGAGGGAGAGGGGACTGAGAGACAGCAGGCAGTGTACAGGTATCTCACTGAGGGAGAGGGATTGAGAGACACCAGTCAGTGTACAGATATCTCACTGAGGGAGAGGGACTGAGAGACACAAGTACACCAGTCAGTGTACAGATATCTCCCTGAGGGAGAGGGACTGAGAGACACCAGTCAGTGTACAGATATCTCACTGAGGGAGAGGGGACTGAGAGACACCAGTCAGTGTACAGATATCTCCCTGAGAGAGAGGGGACTGAGAGACACCAGTCAGTGTACAGATATCTCACTGAGGGAGAGGGACTGAGAGACACCAGTCAGTGTACAGGTATCTCCCTGAGGGAGAGGGGACTGAGAGACAGCAGGCAGTGTACAGTTATCTCACTGAGGGAGAGGGACTGAGAGACAGCAGGCAGTGTACAGGTATCTCCCTGAGGGAGAGGGGACTGAGAGACAGCAGGCAGTGTACAGGTATCTCCCTGAGGGAGAGGGACTGAGAGACACCAGTCAGTGTACAGATATCTCATTGAGGGAGAGGAACTGAGAGACACCAGTCAGTGTAAAGATATCTCCCTGAGAGAGAGGGACTGAGAGACACCAGTCAGTGTACAGATATCTCACTGAGGGAGAGGGACTGAGTGACATCAGTCAGTGTACAGATATCTCACTGAGGGAGAGGGACTGAGAGACACAAGTACACCAGTCAGTGTACAGATAACTCCCTGAGAGAGAGGGACTGAGAGACACAAGTCAGTGTACAGATAATGCCCTGAGGGAGAGGTGACTGAGAGACACCAGTCAGTGTACAGATATCTCCATGAGAGAGAAGGACTGAGAGACACCAGTCAGTGTACAGATATCTCACTGAGGGAGAAAGACTGAGAGACACCAGTCAGTGTACAGATATCTCACTGAGGGAGAGGGGACTGAGAGACACCAGGCAGTGTACAGGTATCTCCCTGAGGGAGAGGGACTGAGAGACACCAGTCAGTGTACAGATATCTCATTGAGGGAGAGGAACTGAGAGACACCAGTCAGTGTAAAGATATCTCCCTGAGAGAGAGGGACTGAGAGACACCAGTCAGTGTACAGATATCTCACTGAGGGAGAGGGACTGAGTGACACCAGTCAGTGTACAGATATCTCACTGAGGGAGAGGGACTGAGAGACACAAGGACACCAGTCAGTGTACAGATAACTCCCTGAGAGAGAGGGACTGAGAGACACAAGTCAGTGTACAGATAACGCCCTGAGGGAGAGGTGACTGAGAGACACCAGTCAGTGTACAGATATCCCCATGAGAGAGAGGGACTGAGAGACACAAGTACACCAGTCAGTGTACAGATATCTCCCTGAGGGAGAGGGACTGAGAGACACCAGTCAGTGTACAGATATCTCACTGAGGGAGAGGGGACTGAGAGACACCAGTCAGTGTACAGGTATCTCCCTGAGGGAGAGGGACTGAGAGACACCAGTCAGTGTACAGATATCTCACTGAGGGAAAGGGGACTGAGAGACACCAGTCAGTGTACAGATATCGCCCTGAGGGAGAGGGGACTGAGAGACACCAGTCAGTGTACAGATATCTCACTGAGGGAGAGGTGACTGAGAGACACCAGTCAGTGTACAGATATCTGCCTGAGAGAGAGGGTATGAGAGACACCAGTAAGTGTACAGATATCTCCCTGAGGGAGAGGGACTGAGAGATACCAGTCAGTGTACCGATATCTCCCTGAGGGAGAGTGGACTGATAGACACCAGTCAGTGTACAGATATCTCCCTGAGGGAGAGGGACTAAGAAACACAAGTCAGTGTACAGATATCTCCCTGAGGGAGAGGGGACTGAGAGACACCAGTCAGTGTACAGGTATCTCCCTGAGGGAGAGGGACTGAGAAACACCAGTCAGTGTACAAATATCTCCCTGATGGAGAATGGGACTGAGAGACACCAGTCAGTGTACAGATAACTCCCTGAGGGAGCGGGGACTTGGAGACACCTGTCAGTGTACAGGTATCTCCATGAGGGAGAGGGACTGAGAGACACCAGTCACTGTACAGATATCTCCCTGAGGGAGAGGGACTGAGAGACACCAGTCAGTGTACAGATATCTCCTGAGGGAGTGGGACTGAGAGGCACCAGTCAGTGCACAGAGTCCCTGAGCGAGAGGGGACTGAGAGACACCAGACAGTGTACAAATATCTCCCTTATGGAGAGGGGACTGAGAGACACAAGTACACCAGTCAGTGTACAGATATCTCCCTGAGGGAGAGGGACTGAGAGACACCAGTCAGTGTACAGATATCTCACTGAGGGAGAGGGGACTGAGAGATACCAGTCAGTGTACAGATATCTCCCTGAGGGAGAGGGATTGAGAGACACCAGTCAGTGTACAGATATCTCACTGAGGGAGAGGGACTGAGAGACACCAGTCAGTGTACAGATATCTCACTGAGGGAGAGGTGACTGAGAGTCACCAGTCAGTGTACAGATATCTCCCTGAGGGAGAGGGACTGAGAGACACCAGTCAGTGTACAGATATCTCCCTGAGGGAGAGGGACTGAGAGACACCAGTCAGTATACAGATATCTCCCTGAGAGAGAGGGACTGAGAGACACCAGTCAGTGTACAGATATCTCCCTGAGGGAGAGGGACTAAGAAACACAAGTCAGTGTACAGATATCTCCCTGAGCGAGGGGGGACTGAGAGACACCAGTCAGTGTACAGATATCTCCCTGAGGGAGAGGGACTGAGAAACACCAGTCAGTGTGCAAATATCTCCCTGATGGAGAGGGGACTGAGAGACACCAGTCAGTGTACAGATATCTCACTGAGGGAGAAAGACTGAGAGACACCAGTCAGTGTACAGATATCTCCCTGAGGGAGAGGTGACTGAGAGACACCAGTCAGTGTAAAGATATCTCACTGAGGGAGAGGGACTGAGAGACACCAGTCAGTGTACAGATATCTCACTGAGGGAGAGGGACTGAGAGACACAAGTACACCAGTCAGTGTACAGATATCTCCCTGAGGGAGAGGGACTGAGAGACACCAGTCAGTGTACAGATATCTCACTGAGGGAGAGGGGACTGAGAGACACCAGTCAGTGTACAGGTATCTCCCTGAGGGAGAGGGACTGAGAGACACCAGTCAGTGTACAGATATCTCACTGAGGGAGAGGGGGCTGAGAGACACCAGTCAGTGTACAGATATCTCCCTGAGAGAGAGGGGACTGAGAGACACCAGTCAGTGTACAGATATCTCACTGAGGGAGAGGGACTGAGAGACACCAGTCAGTGTACAGATATCTCACTGAGGGAGAGGGACTGAGAGACACCAGTCAGAGTACAGATATCTCACTGAGGGAGAGGGACTGAGAGACACAAGTACACCAGTCAGTGTACAGATATCTCCCTGAGGGAGAGGGACTGAGAGACACCAGTCAGTGTACAGATATCTCCCTGAGGGAGAGGGACTGAGAGACAGCAGGCAGTGTACAGGTATCTCCCTGAGGGAGAGGCGACTGAGAGACAGCAGGCAGTGTACAGTTATCTCACTGAGGGAGAGGGACTGAAAGACAGCAGGCAGTGTACAGGTATCTCCCTGAGGGAGAGGGGACTGAGAGACAGCAGGCAGTGTACAGGTATCTCCCTGAGGGAGAGGGACTGAGAGACACCAGTCAGTGTACAGATATCTCATTGAGGGAGAGGAACTGAGAGACACCAGTCAGTGTAAAGATATCTCCCTGAGAGAGAGGGACTGAGAGACACCAGTCAGTGTACAGATATCTCACTGAGGGAGAGGGACTGAGTGACATCAGTCAGTGTACAGATATCTCACTGAGGGAGAGGGACTGAGAGACACAAGTACACCAGTCGGTGTACAGATAACTCCCTGAGAGAGAGGGACTGAGAGACACAAGTCAGTGTACAGATAATGCCCTGAGGGAGAGGTGACTGAGAGACACCAGTCAGTGCACAGATATCTCCATGAGAGAGAGGGACTGAGAGACACCAGTCAGTGTACAGATATCTCACTGAGGGAGAAAGACTGAGAGACACCAGTCAGTGTACAGATATCTCCCTGAGGGAGAGGTGACTGAGAGACACCAGTCAGTGTAAAGATATCTCACTGAGGGAGAGGGACTGAGAGACACCAGTCAGTGTACAGATATCTCACTGAGGGAGAGGGACTGAGAGACACAAGTACACCAATCAGTGTACAGATATCTCCCTGAGGGAGAGGGACTGAGAGACACCAGTCAGTGTACAGATATCTCACTGAGGGAGAGGGGACTGAGAGACACCAGTCAGTGTACAGGAATCTCCCTGAGGGAGAGGGACTGAGAGACACCAGTCAGTGTACAGATATCTCACTGAGGGAAAGGGGACTGAGAGACTCCAGTCAGTGTACAGATATCTCCCTGAGGGTGAGGGGACTGAGAGACACCAGTCAGTGTACAGATATCTCACTGAGGGAGAGGGACTGAGAGACAGCAGGCAGTGTACAGGTATCTCCCTGAGGGAGAGGGGACTGAGAGACAGCAGGCAGTGTACAGGTATCTCCCTGAGGGAGAGGGACTGAGAGACACCAGTCAGTGTACAGATATCTCATTGAGGGAGAGGAACTGAGAGACACCAGTCAGTGTAAAGATATCTCCCTGAGAGAGAGGGACTGAGAGACACCAGTCAGTGTACAGATATCTCACTGAGGGAGAGGGACTGAGTGACACCAGCCAGTGTACAGATATCTCACTGAGGGAGAGGGACTGAGAGACACAAGGACACCAGTCAGTGTACAGATAACTCCCTGAGAGAGAGGGACTGAGAGACACAAGTCAGTGTACAGATAACGCCCTGAGGGAGAGGTGACTGAGAGACACCAGTCAGTGTACAGATATCTCCATGAGAGAGAGGGACTGAGAGACACAAGTACACCAGTCAGTGTACAGATATCTCCCTGAGGGAGAGGGACTGAGAGACACCAGTCAGTGTACAGATATCTCACTGAGGGAGAGGGGACTGAGAGACACCAGTCAGTGTACAGGTATCTCCCTGAGGGAGAGGGACTGAGAGACACCAGTCAGTGTACAGATATCTCACTGAGGGAAAGGGGACTGAGAGACACCAGTCAGTGTACAGATATCGCCCTGAGGGAGAGGGGACTGAGAGACACCAGTCAGTGTACAGATATCTGCCTGAGAGAGAGGGACTGAGAGACACCAGTAAGTGTACAGATATCTCCCTGAGGGAGAGGGACTGAGAGATACCAGTCAGTGTACCGATATCTCCCTGAGGGAGAGTGGACTGATAGACACCAGTCAGTGTACAGATATCTCCCTGAGGGAGAGGGACTAAGAAACACAAGTCAGTGTACAGATATCTCCCTGAGGGAGAGGGGACTGAGAGACACCAGTCAGTGTACAGGTATCTCCCTGAGGGAGAGGGACTGAGAAACACCAGTCAGTGTACAAATATCTCCCTGAGGGAGAGGGGACTGAGAGACACCAGTCAGTGTACAGATAACTCCCTGAGGGAGAGGTGACTGAGAGACACCAGTCAGTGTACAGATAACTCCCTGAGGGAGCGGGGACTTGGAGACACCTGTCAGTGTACAGGTATCTCCATGAGGGAGAGGGACTGAGAGACACCAGTCAGTGTACAGATATCTCCTGAGGGAGAGGAACTGAGAGACACCAGTCAGTGTACAGATATCTCCTGAGGGAGTGGGACTGAGAGGCACCAGTCAGTGCACAGAGTCCCTGAGCGAGAGGGGACTGAGAGACACCAGACAGTGTACAAATATCTCCCTTATGGAGAGGGGACTGAGAGACACAAGTACACCAGTCAGTGTACAGATATCTCCCTGAGGGAGAGGGACTGAGAGACACCAGTCAGTGTACAGATATCTCACTGAGGGAGAGGGGACTGAGAGACACCAGTCAGTGTACAGATATCTCCCTGAGGGAGAGGGATTGAGAGACACCAGTCAGTGTACAGATATCTCACTGAGGGAGAGGGGACTGAGAGACACCAGTCAGTGTAAAGATATCTCCCTGAGGGAGAGGGGACTGAGAGACTCCAGTCAGTGTACAGATATCTCACTGAGAGAGAGGGACTGAGAGACAGCAGGCAGTGTACAGGTATCTCCCTGAGGGAGAGGGACTGAGAGACACCGGTCAGTGTACAGATATCTCCTGAGGGAGTGGGACTGAGAGGCACCAGTCAGTGCACAGAGTCCCTGAGCGAGAGGGGACTGAGAGACACCAGACAGTGTACAAATATCTCCCTGAGGGAGAGGGGACTGAGAGACACAAGTACACCAGTCAGTGTACAGATATCTCCCTGAGGGAGAGGGACTGAGAGACACCAGTCAGTGTACAGATATCTCACTGAGGGAGAGGGGACTGAGAGACACCAGTCAGTGTACAGATATCTCCCTGAGGGAGAGGGATTGAGAGACACCAGTCAGTGTACAGATATCTCACTGAGGGAGAGGGGACTGAGAGACACCAGTCAGTGTAAAGATATCTCCCTGAGGGAGAGGGGACTGAGAGACTCCAGTCAGTGTACAGAAATCTCACTGAGGGAGAGGGACTGAGAGACAGCAGGCAGTGTACAGGTATCTCCCTGAGGGAGAGGGACTGAGAGACACCGGTCAGTGTACAGATATCTCACTGAGGGAGAGGAACTGAGAGACACCAGTCAGTGTAAAGATATCTCCCTGAGAGAGAGGGACTGAGAGACACCAGTCAGTGTACAGATATCTCACTGAGGGAGAGGGACTGAGAGACACCAGTCAGTGTACAGATATCTCACTGAGGGAGAGGTGACTGAGAGTCACCAGTCAGTGCACAGATATCTCCGTGAGAGAGAGGGACTGAGAGACACCAGTCAGTGTACAGATATCTCCCTGAGGGAGAGGGACTGAGAGACACCAGTCAGTGTACCGATATCTCCCTGAGGGAGAGTGGACTGATAGACACCAGTCAGTGTACAGTTATCTCCCTGAGGCAGAGGGACTGAGAGACACCAGTCAGTGTACAGATATCTCCCTGAGCGAGGGGGGACTGAGAGACACCAGTCAGTGTACAGATATCTCTCTGAGGGAGAGGGACTGAGAAACACCAGTCAGTGTGCAAATATCTCCCTGAGGGAGAGGGGACTGAGAGACACCAGTCAGTGTACAGATATCTCCCTGAGGGAGAGGGACTGAGAAACACCAGTCAGTGTGCAAATATCTCCCTGAGGGAGAGGGGACTGAGAGACACCAGTCAGTGTACAGATATCTCCCTGAGGGAGAGGGACTGAGAAACACCAGTCAGTGTACAGATAACTCCCTGAGGGAGCGGGGACTTAGAGACACCTGTCAGTGTACAGGTATCTCCATGAGGGAGAGGGACTGAGAAACACCAGTCAGTGTACAGATATCTCCCTGAGGGAGAGGGACTGAGAAACACCAGTCAGTGTACAGATAACTCCCTGAGGGAGCGGGGACTGAGAGACACCAGTCAGTGTACAGATATCTCCCTGAGGGAGAGGGACTGAGAGACACCAGTCACTGTACAGATATCTCCCTGAGGGAGAGGGACTTAGAGACACCAGTCAGTGTACAGATATCTCACTGAGGGAGAGGGACTGAGAGACACAAGTACACCAGTCAGTGTACAGATATCTCCCTGAGGGAGAGGGGACTGAGAGACAGCAGGCAGTGTACAGATATCTCACTGAGGGAGAGGAACTGAGAGACACCAGTCAGTGTAAAGATATCACCCTGAGAGAGAGGGACTGAGAGACACCAGTCAGTGTACAGATATCTCACTGAGGGAGAGGGACTGTGTGACACCAGTCAGTGGACAGATATCTCACTGAGGGAGAGGGACTGAGAGACACAAGTACACCAGTCAGTGTACAGATATCTCCCTGAGAGAGAGGGACTGAGAGAGACAAGTCAGTGTACAGATATCGCCCTGAGGGAGAGGTGACTGAGAGACACCAGTCAGTGTACAGATATCTCCATGAGAGAGAGGGACTGAGAGACACCAGTCAGTGTACAGATATCTCACTGAGGGAGAAAGACTGAGAGACACCAGTCAGTGTACAGATATCTCCCTGAGGGAGAGGTGACTGAGAGACACCAGTCAGTGTAAAGATATCTCACTGAGGGAGAGGGCTGAGAGACACCAGTCAGTGTACAGATATCTCACTGAGGGAGAGGGACTGAGAGACACAAGTACACCAGTCAGTGTACAGATATCTCCCTGAGGGAGAGGGACTGAGAGACACCAGTCAGTGTACAGATATCTCACTGAGGGAGAGGGGACTGAGAGACACCAGTCAGTGTACAGGTATCTCCCTGAGGGAGAGGGACTGAGAGACACCAGTCAGTGTACAGATATCTCACTGAGGGAGAGGGGACTGAGAGACACCAGTCAGTGTACAGATATCTCCCTGAGGGTGAGGGGACTGAGAGACACCAGTCAGTGTACAGATATCTCACTGAGGGAGAGGGACTGAGAGACAGCAGGCAGTGTACAGGTATCTCGCTGAGGGAGAGGGGACTGAGAGACAGCAGGCAGTGTACAGGTATCTCCCTGAGGGAGAGGGACTGAGAGACACCAGTCAGTGTACAGATATCTCATTGAGGGAGAGGAACTGAGAGACACCAGTCAGTGTAAAGATATCTCCCTGAGAGAGAGAGACTGAGAGACACCAGTCAGTGTACAGATATCTCACTGAAGGAGACGGACTGAGTGACATCAGTCAGTGTACAGATATCTCACTGAGGGAGAGGGACTGAGAGACACAAGTACACCAGTCAGTGTACAGATAACTCCCTGAGAGAGAGGGACTGAGAGACACCAGTCAGTGTACAGATATCTCACTGAGGGAGAAAGACTGAGAGACACCAGTCAGTGTACAGATATCTCCCTGAGGGAGAGGTGACTGAGAGACAACAGTCAGTGTAAAGATATCTCACTGAGGGAGAGGGACTGAGAGACACCAGTCGGTGTACAGATATCTCCCTGAGGGAGAGGTGACTGAGAGACAACAGTCAGTGTAAAGATATCTCACTGAGGGAGAGGGACTGAGAGACACCAGTCAGTGTACAGATATCTCCCTGAGGGAGAGGGACTGAGAGACACCAGTCAATGTACAGATATCTCACGGAGGGAGAGGGACTGAGAGACACAAGTACCCCAGTCAGTGTACAGCTATCTCCCTGAGGGAGAGGGACTGAGAGACACCAGTCAGTGTACAGATATCTCACTGAGGGAGAGGGGACTGAGAGACACCAGTCAGTGTACAGGTATCTCCCTGAGGGAGAGTGACTGAGAGACACCAGTCAGTGTACAGATATCTCACTGAGGGAAAGGGGACTGAGAGACTCCAGTCAGTGTACAGATATCTCCCTAAGGGTGAGGGGACTGAGAGACACCAGTCAGTGTACAGATATCTCACTGAGGGAGAGGGACTGAGAGACACAAGTACACCAGTCAGTGTACAGATAACTCCCTGAGAGAGAGGGACTGAGAGACACAAGTCAGTGTACAGATAATGCCCTGAGGGAGAGGTGACTGAGAGACACCAGTCAGTGTACAGATATCTCACTGAGGGAGAAAGACTGAGAGACACCAGTCAGTGTACAGATATCTCCCTGAGGGAGAGGTGACTGAGAGACAACAGTCAGTGTAAAGATATCTCACTGAGGGAGAGGGACTGAGAGACACCAGTCAATGTACAGATATCTCACTGAGGGAGAGGGACTGAGAGACACAAGTACACCAGTCAGTGTACAGCTATCTCCCTGAGGGAGAGGGACTGAGAGACACCAGTCAGTGTACAGATATCTCACTGAGGGAGAGGGGACTGAGAGACACCAGTCAGTGTACAGGTATCTCCCTGAGGGAGAGTGACTGAGAGACACCAGTCAGTGTACAGATATCTCACTGAGGGAAAGGGGATTGAGAGACTCCAGTCAGTGTACAGATATCTCCCTAAGGGTGAGGGGACTGAGAGACACCAGTCAGTGTACAGATATCTCACTGAGGGAGAGGGACTGAGAGACAGCAGGCAGTGTACAGGTATCTCCCTGAGGGAGAGGGGACTGAGAGACAGCAGGCAGTGTACAGGTATCTCCCTGAGGGAGAGGGACTGAGAGACACCAGTCAGTGTACAGATATCTCATTGAGGGAGAGGAACTGAGAGACACCAGTCAGTGTAAAGATATCTCCCTGAGAGAGAGGGACTGAGAGACACCAGTCAGTGTACAGATATCTCACTGAGGGAGAGGGACTGAGTGACACCAGTCAGTGTACAGATATCTCACTGAGGGAGAGGGACTGAGAGACACAAGGACACCAGTCAGTGTACAGATAACTCCCTGAGAGAGAGGGACTGAGAGACACAAGTCAGTGTACAGATATCTCCATGAGAGAGAGGGACTGAGAGACACAAGTACACCAGTCAGTGTACAGATATCTCCCTGAGGGAGAGGGACTGAGAGACACCAGTCAGTGTACAGATATCTCACTGAGGGAGAGGGGACTGAGAGACACCAGTCAGTGTGCAGGTATCTCCCTGAGGGAGAGGGACTGCGAGACACCAGTCAGTGTACAGATATCTCACTGAGGGAAAGGGGACTGAGAGACACCAGTCAGTGTACAGATATCTCCCTGAGGGAGAGGGGACTGAGAGACACCAGTCAGTGTACAGATATCTCACTGAGGGAGAGGTGACTGAGAGACACCAGTCAGTGTACAGATATCTGCCTGAGAGAGAGGGACTGAGAGACACCAGTAAGTGTACAGATATCTCCCTGAGGGAGAGGGACTGAGAGATACCAGTCAGTGTACCGATATCTCCCTGAGGGAGAGTGGACTGATAGACACCAGTCAGTGTACAGGTATCTCCCTGAGGGAGAGGGACTGAGAGACACCAGTCAGTATACAGATATCTCCCTGAGGGAGAGGGACTAAGAAACACAAGTCAGTGTACAGATATCTCCCTGAGGGAGAGGGGACTGAGAGACACCAGTCAGTGTACAGGTATCTCCCTGAGGGAGAGGGACTGAGAAACACCAGTCAGTGTACAAATATCTCCCTGAGGGAGAGGGGACTGAGAGACACCAGTCAGTGTACAGATAACTCCCTGAGGGAGAGGTGACTGAGAGACACCAGTCAGTGTACAGATAACTCCCTGAGGGAGCGGGGACTTAGAGACACCTGTCAGTGTACAGGTATCTCCATGAGGGAGAGGGACTGAGAGACACCAGTCACTGTACAGATATCTCCCTGAGGGAGAGGGACTGAGAGACACCAGTCAGTGTACAGATATCTCCTGAGGGAGTGGGACTGAGAGGCACCAGTCAGTGCACAGAGTCCCTGAGCGAGAGGGGACTGAGAGACACCAGACAGTGTACAAATATCTCCCTTATGGAGAGGGGACTGAGAGACACAAGTACACCAGTCAGTGTACAGATATCTCCCTGAGGGAGAGGGACTGAGAGACACCAGTCAGTGTACAGATATCTCACTGAGGGAGAGGGGACTGAGAGACACCAGTCAGTGTACAGATATCTCCCTGAGGGAGAGGGATTGAGAGACACCAGTCAGTGTACAGATATCTCACTGAGGGAGAGGGGACTGAGAGACACCAGTCAGTGTAAAGATATCTCCCTGAGGGAGAGCGGACTGAGAGACTCCAGTCAATGTACAGATATCTCACTGAGGGAGAGGGACTGAGAGACAGCAGGCAGTGTACAGGTATCTCCGTGAGGGAGAGGGACTGAGAGACACCGGTCAGTGTACAGATATCTCACTGAGGGAGAGGAACTGAGAGACACCAGTCAGTGTAAAGATATCTCCCTGAGAGAGAGGGACTGAGAGACACCAGTCAGTGTACAGATATCTCACTGAGGGAGAGGGACTGAGAGACACCAGTCAGTGTACAGATATCTCACTGAGGGAGAGGTGACTGAGAGTCACCAGTCAGTGTACAGATATCTCCGTGAGAGAGAGGGACTGAGAGACACCAGTCAGTGTACAGATATCTCCCTGAGGGAGAGGGACTGAGAGACACCAATCAGTGTACCGATATCTCCCTGAGGGAGAGTGGACTGATAGACACCAGTCAGTGTACAGATATCTCCCTGAGGCAGAGGGACTGAGAGACACCAGTCAGTGTACAGATATCTCCCTGAGGGAGAGGGACTAAGAAACACAAGTCAGTGTACAGATATCTCCCTGAGCGAGGGGGACTGAGAGACACCAGTCAGTGTACAGATATCTCTCTGAGGGAGAGGGACTGAGAGACACCAGTCAGTGTACAGGTATCTCCCTGAGGGAGAGGGACTGAGAAACACCAGTCAGTGTACAAATATCTCCCTGAGGGAGAGGGGACTGAGAGACACCAGTCAGTGTACAGATAACTCCCTGAGGGAGAGGTGACTGAGAGACACCAGTCAGTGTACAGATAACTCCCTGAGGGAGCGGGGACTTAGAGACACCTGTCAGTGTACAGGTATCTCCATGAGGGAGAGGGACTGAGAGACACCAGTCACTGTACAGATATCTCCCTGAGGGAGAGGGACTGAGAGACACCAGTCAGTGTACAGATATCTCCTGAGGGAGTGGGACTGAGAGGCACCAGTCAGTGCACAGAGTCCCTGAGCGAGAGGGGACTGAGAGACACCAGACAGTGTACAAATATCTCCCTTATGGAGAGGGGACTGAGAGACACAAGTACACCAGTCAGTGTACAGATATCTCCCTGAGGGAGAGGGACTGAGAGACACCAGTCAGTGTACAGATATCTCACTGAGGGAGAGGGGACTGAGAGACACCAGTCAGTGTACAGATATCTCCCTGAGGGAGAGGGATTGAGAGACACCAGTCAGTGTACAGATATCTCACTGAGGGAGAGGGGACTGAGAGACACCAGTCAGTGTAAAGATATCTCCCTGAGGGAGAGCGGACTGAGAGACTCCAGTCAGTGTACAGATATCTCACTGAGGGAGAGGGACTGAGAGACAGCAGGCAGTGTACAGGTATCTCCGTGAGGGAGAGGGACTGAGAGACACCGGTCAGTGTACAGATATCTCACTGAGGGAGAGGAACTGAGAGACACCAGTCAGTGTAAAGATATCTCCCTGAGAGAGAGGGACTGAGAGAAACCAGTCAGTGTACAGATATCTCACTGAGGGAGAGGGACTGAGAGACACCAGTCAGTGTACAGATATCTCACTGAGGGAGAGGTGACTGAGAGTCACCAGTCAGTGTACAGATATCTCCGTGAGAGAGAGGGACTGAGAGACACCAGTCAGTGTACAGATATCTCCCTGATGGAGAGGGACTGAGAGACACCAGTCAGTGTACCGATATCTCCCTGAGGGAGAGTGGACTGATAGACACCAGTCAGTGTACAGATATCTCCCTGAGGCAGAGGGACTGAGAGACACCAGTCAGTGTACAGATATCTCCCTGAGGGAGAGGGACTAAGAAACACAAGTCAGTGTACAGATATCTCCCTGAGCGAGGGGGACTGAGAGACACCAGTCAGTGTACAGATATCTCTCTGAGGGAGAGGGACTGAGAAACACCAGTCAGTGTGCAAATATCACCCTGAGGGAGAGGGGACTGAGAGACACCAGTCAGTGTACAAATATCTCCCTGAGGGAGAGGTGACTGAGAGACACCAGTCAGTGTACAGATAACTCCCTGAGGGAGCGGGGACTTAGAGACACCTGTCAGTGTACAGGTATCTCCATGAGGGAGAGGGACTGAGAGACACCAGTCAGTGTACAGATATCTCACTGAGGGAGAGGGGACTGAGAGACACCAGTCAGTGTACAGGTATCTCCCTGAGGGAGAGTGACTGAGAGACACCAGTCAGTGTACAGATATCTCACTGAGGGAAAGGGGACTGAGAGACTCCAGTCAGTGTACAGATATCTCCCTAAGGGTGAGGGGACTGAGAGACACCAGTCAGTGTACAGATATCTC
Organism: Pristiophorus japonicus; assembly: GCF_044704955.1. Lineage (NCBI taxonomy): Eukaryota > Metazoa > Chordata > Chondrichthyes > Pristiophoridae > Pristiophorus > Pristiophorus japonicus. The sequence continues at coordinate 41,363 of NW_027254450.1, read as the reverse complement.
ACTGAGGGAGAGGGACTGAGAGACACAAGTACACCAGTCAGTGTACAGATAACTCCCTGAGAGAGAGGGACTGAGAGACACAAGTCAGTGTACAGATAATGCCCTGAGGGAGAGGTGACTGAGAGACACCAGTCAGTGTACAGATATCTCCATGAGAGAGAGGGACTGAGAGACACCAGTCAGTGTACAGATATCTCACTGAGGGAGAAAGACTGAGAGACACCAGTCAGTGTACAGATATCTCCCTGAGGGAGAGGTGACTGAGAGACAATAGTCAGTGTAAAGATATCTCACTGAGGGAGAGGGACTGAGAGACACCAGTCAATGTACAGATATCTCACTGAGGGAGAGGGACTGAGAGACACAAGTACACCAGTCAGTGTACAGCTATCTCCCTGAGGGAGAGGGACTGAGAGACACCAGTCAGTGTACAGATATCTCACTGAGGGAGAGGGGACTGAGAGACACCAGTCAGTGTACAGGTATCTCCCTGAGGGAGAGTGACTGAGAGACACCAGTCAGTGTACAGATATCTCACTGAGGGAAAGGGGACTGAGAGACTCCAGTCAGTGTACAGATATCTCCCTAAGGGTGAGGGGACTGAGAGACACCAGTCAGTGTACAGATATCTCACTGAGGGAGAGGGACTGAGAGACAGCAGGCAGTGTACAGGTATCTCCCTGAGGGAGAGGGGACTGAGAGACAGCAGGCAGTGTACAGGTATCTCCCTGAGGGAGAGGGACTGAGAGACACCAGTCAGTGTACAGATATCTCATTGAGGGAGAGGAACTGAGAGACACCAGTCAGTGTAAAGATATCTCCCTGAGAGAGAGGGACTGAGAGACACCAGTCAGTGTACAGATATCTCACTGAGGGAGAGGGACTGAGTGACACCAGTCAGTGTACAGATATCTCACTGAGGGAGAGGGACTGAGAGACACAAGGACACCAGTCAGTGTACAGATAACTCCCTGAGAGAGAGGGACTGAGAGACACAAGTCAGTGTACAGATAACGCCCTGAGGGAGAGGTGACTGAGAGACACCAGTCAGTGTACAGATATCTCCATGAGAGAGAGGGACTGAGAGACACAAGTACACCAGTCAGTGTACAGATATCTCCCTGAGGGAGAGGGACTGAGAGACACCAGTCAGTGTACAGATATCTCACTGAGGGAGAGGGGACTGAGAGACACCAGTCAGTGTGCAGGTATCTCCCTGAGGGAGAGGGACTGAGAGACACCAGTCAATGTACAGATATCTCACTGAGGGAAAGGGGACTGAGAGACACCAGACAGTGTACAGATATCTCCCTGAGGGAGAGGGGACTGAGAGACACCAGTCAGTGTACAGATATCTCACTGAGGGAGAGGTGACTGAGAGACACCAGTCAGTGTACAGATATCTGCCTGAGAGAGAGGGACTGAGAGACACCAGTAAGTGTACAGATATCTCCCTGAGGGAGAGGGACTGAGAGATACCAGTCAGTGTACCGATATCTCCCTGAGGGAGAGTGGACTGATAGACACCAGTCAGTGTACAGGTATCTCCCTGAGGGAGAGGGACTGAGAGACACCAGTCAGTATACAGATATCTCCATGAGGGAGAGGGACTAAGAAACACAAGTCAGTGTACAGATATCTCCCTGAGGGAGAGGGGACTGAGAGACACCAGTCAGTGTACAGGTATCTCCCTGAGGGAGAGGGACTGAGAAACACCAGTCAGTGTACAAATATCTCCCTGAGGGAGAGGGGACTGAGAGACACCAGTCAGTGTACAGATAACTCCCTGAGGGAGAGGTGACTGAGAGACACCAGTCAGTGTACAGATAACTCCCTGAGGGAGCGGGGACTTAGAGACACCTGTCAGTGTACAGGTATCTCCATGAGGGAGAGGGACTGAGAGACACCAGTCACTGTACAGATATCTCCCTGAGGGAGAGGGACTGAGAGACACCAGTCAGTGCACAGATATCTCCCTGAGGGAGAGTGACTGAGAGACACCAGTCAGTGTACAGATATCTCCTGAGGGAGTGGGACTGAGAGGCACCAGTCAGTGCACAGAGTCCCTGAGCGAGAGGGGACTGAGAGACACGAGACAGTGTACAAATATCTCCCTTATGGAGAGGGGACTGAGAGACACAAGTACACCAGTCAGTGTACAGATATCTCCCTGAGGGAGAGGGACTGAGAGACACCAGTCAGTGTACAGATATCTCACTGAGGGAGAGGGGACTGAGAGACACCAGTCAGTGTACAGATATCTCCCTGAGGGAGAGGGATTGAGAGACACCAGTCAGTGTACAGATATTTCACTGAGGGAGAGGGGACTGAGAGACACCAGTCAGTGTAAAGATATCTCCCTGAGGGAGAGCGGACTGAGAGACTCCAGTCAGTGTACAGATATCTCACTGAGGGAGAGGGACTGAGAGACACCAGTCAGTGTACAGGTATCTCCGTGAGGGCGAGGGACTGAGAGACACCGGTCAGTGTACAGATATCTCACTGAGGGAGAGGAACTGAGAGACACCAGTCAGTGTAAAGATATCTCCCTGAGGGAGAGGGACTGAGAGACACCAGTCAGTGTACAGATATCTCACTGAGGGAGAGGGACTGAGAGACACAAGTACACCAGTCAGTGTACAGATATCTCCCTGAGGGAGAGTGACTGAGAGACACCAGTCAGTGTGCAGATATCTCACTGAGGGAGAGGGGACTGAGAGACACCAGTCAGTGTACAGGTATCTCCTTGAGGGAGAGGGACTGAGAGACACCAGTCAGTGTACAGATATCTCACTGAGGGAAAGGGGACTGAGAGACACCAGTCAGTGTACAGCTATCTCCCTGAGGGAAAGGGGACTGAGAGACACCAGTCAGTGTACAGATATATCCCTGAGGGAGAGGGGACTGAGAGACACCAGTCAGTGTACAGATATCTCACTGAGGGAGAGGGACTGAGTGACACCAGTCAGTGTACAGATATCTCACTGAGGGAGAGGGACTGAGAGACGCAAGGACACCAGCCAGTGTACAGATAACTCCCTGAGAGAGAGGGACTGAGAGACACAAGTCAGTGTACAGATAACGCCCTGAGGGAGAGGTGACTGAGAGACACCAGTCAGTGTATAGATATCTCCATGAGAGAGAGGGACTGAGAGACACAAGTACACCAGTCAGTGTACAGATATCTCCCTGAGGGAGAGGGACTGAGAGACACCAGTCAGTGTACAGATATCTCACTGAGGGAGATGGGACTGAGAGACACCAGTCAGTGTACAGGTATCTCCCTGAGGGAGAGGGACTGAGAGACACCAGTCAGTGTACAGATTTCTCACTGAGGGAAAGGGGACTGAGAGACACCAGTCAGTGTACAGATATCTCACTGAGGGAGAGGGGACTGAGAGACACCAGTCAGTGTACAGATATCTCACTGAGGGAGAGGTGACTGAGAGACACAAGTCAGTGTACAGATATCTGCCTGAGAGAGAGGGACTGAGAGACACCAGTAAGTGTACAGATATCTCCCTGAGGGAGAGGGACTGAGAGATACCAGTCAGTGTACCGATATCTCCCTGAGGGAGAGTGGACTGATAGACACCAGTCAGTGTACAGATATCTCCCTGAGGGAGAGGGACTGAGAGACACCAGTCAGTATACAGATATCTCCCTGAGGGAGAGGGACTAAGAAACACAAGTCAGTGTACAGATATCTCCCTGAGGGAGAGGGGACTAAGGGACACCAGTCAGTGTACAGGTATCTCCCTGAGGGAGAGGGACTGAGAAACACCAGTCAGTGTACAAATATCTCCCTGAGGGAGAGGGGACTGAGAGACACCAGTCAGTGTACAGATAACTCCCTGAGGGAGAGGTGACTGAGAGACACCAGTCAGTGTACAGATAACTCCCTGAGGGAGCGGGGACTTAGAGACACCTGTCAGTGTACAGGTATCTCCATGAGGGAGAGGGACTGAGAGACACCAGTCAGTGTACAGATATCTCCTGAGGGAGTGGGACTGAGAGGCACCAGTCAGTGCACAGAGTCCCTGAGCGAGAGGGGACTGAAAGACACCAGACAGTGTACAAATATCTCCCTTATGGAGAGGGGACTGAGAGACACAAGTACACCAGTCAGTGTACAGATATCTCCCTGAGGGAGAGGGACTGAGAGACACCAGTCAGTGTACAGATATCTCACTGAGGGAGAGGGGACTGAGAGACACCAGTCAGTGTACAGATATCTCCCTGAGGGAGAGGGATTGAGAGACACCAGTCAGTGTACAGATATCTCACTGAGGGAGAGGGGACTGAGAGACACCAGTCAGTGTAAAGATATCTCCCTGAGGGAGAGGGGACTGAGAGACTCCAGTCAGTGTACAGATATCTCACTGAGGGAGAGGGACTGAGAGACAGCAGGCAGTGTACAGGTATCTCCCTGAGGGAGAGGGACTGAGAGACACCGGTCAGTGTACAGATATCTCACTGAGGGAGAGGAACTGAGAGACACCAGTCAGTGTAAAGATATCTCCCTGAGAGAGAGGGACTGAGAGACACCAGTCAGTGTACAGATATCTCCCTGAGGCAGAGGGACTGAGAGACACCAGTCAGTGTACAGATATCTCACTGAGGGAGAGGTGACTGAAAGTCACCAGTCAGTGTACAGATATCTCCGTGAGAGAGAGGGACTGAGAGACACCAGTCAGTGTACAGATATCTGCCTGAGGGAGAGGGACTGAGAGACACCAGTCAGTGTACCGATATCTCCCTGAGGGAGAGTGGACTGATAGACACCAGTCAGTGTACAGATATCTCCCTGAGGCAGAGGGACTGAGAGACACCAGTCAGTATACAGATATCTCCCTGAGGGAGAGGGACTAAGAAACACAAGTCAGTGTGCAAATATCTCCCTGAGGGAGAGGGACTGAGAGACACCAGTCAGTGTACAGATATCTCACTGAGGGAGAGGGGACTGAGAGACACCAGTCAGTGTACAGGTATCTCCCTGAGGGAGAGGGATTGAGAGACACCAGTCAGTGTACAGATATCTCACTGAGGGAGAAGGGACTGAGAGACACCAGTCAGTGTACAGATATCTCCCTGAGGGAGAGGGGACTGAGAGACTCCAGTCAGTGTACAGATATCTCACTGAGGGAGAGGGACTGAGAGACAGCAGGCAGTGTACAGGTATCTCCCTGAGGGAGAGGGACTGAGAGACACCGGTCAGTGTACAGATATCTCCCTGAGGGAGAGGGACTGAGAGACACCAGTCAGTGTACCGATATCTCCCTGAGGGAGAGTGGACTGATAGACACCAGTCAGCGTACAGATATCTCCCTGAGGCAGAGGGACTGAGAGACACCAGTCAGTATACAGATATCTCCCTGAGGGAGAGGGACTAAGAAACACAAGTCAGTGTACAGATATCTCCCTGAGCGACGGGGGACTGAGAGACACCAGTCAGTGTACAGATATCTCTCTGAGGGTGAGGGACTGAGAAACACCAGTCAGTGTGCAAATATCTCCCTGAGGGAGAGGGGACTGAGAGACACCAGTCAGTGTACAGATATCTCCCTGAGGGAGAGGTGACTGAGAGACACCAGTCAGTGTACAGATAACTCCCTGAGGGAGCGGGGACTTAGAGACACCCGTCAGTGTACAGGTATCTCCATGAGGGAGAGGGACAGAGAGACACCAGTCACTGTACAGATATCTCCCTGAGGGAGAGGGACTGAGAGACACCAGTCAGTGGACAGATATCTCACTGAGGGAGAGGGACTAGGAGACACCAGTCAGTGTGCAGATATCTCACTGAGGGAGAGGGACTGAGAGACACAAGTACACCAGTCAGTGTACAGATATCTCCCTGAGGGAGAGGGACTGAGAGACACCAGTCAGTGTACAGATATCTCACTGAGGGAGAGGGACTGAGAGACAGCAGGCAGTGTACAGGTATCTCCCTGAGGGAGAGGGGACTGAGAGACAGCAGGCAGTGTACAGATATCTCCCTGAGGGAGAGGGGACTGAGAGACACCAGTCAGTGTACAGATATCTCACAGAGGGAGAGGGACTGAGAGACAAAGGTCAGTGTGCAGAGATCTCACTGAGGGAGAGGTGACTGAGAGACACCAGTCAGTGTACAGATATCTCCATGAGAGAGAGGGACTGAGAGACACCAGTCAGTGTACAGATATCTCACTGAGGGAGAAAGACTGAGAGACACCAGTCGGTGTACAGATATCTCCCTGAGGGAGAGGTGACTGAGAGACACCAGTCAGTGTAAAGATATCTCACTGAGGGAGAGGGACTGAGAGACACCAGTCAGTGTACAAATATCTCCCTTATGGAGAGGGGACTGAGAGACACAAGTACACCAGTCAGTGTACAGATATCTCCCTGAGGGAGAGGTGACTGAAAGACACCAGTCAGTGTACAGGTATCTCCCTGAGGGAGAGGGTTTGAGAGACACCAGTCAGTGTACAGATATCTCACTGAGGGAGAGGGGACTGAGAGACACCAGTCAGTGTACAGATATCTCCCTGAGGGAGAGGGGACTGAGAGACTCCAGTCAGTGTACAGATATCTCACTGAGGGAGAGGGACTGAGAGACAGCAGGCAGTGTACAGGTATCTCCCTGAGGGAGAGGGACTGAGAGACACCGGTCAGTGTACAGATATCTCACTGAGGGAGAGGAACTGAGAGACACCAGTCAGTGTAAAGATATCTCCCTGAGAGAGAGGGACTGAGAGATTCCAATCAGTGTACAGATATCTCACTGAGGGAGAGGGACTGAGAGACACCAGTCAGTGTACAGATATCTCCCTGAGGGAGAGGTGACTGAGAGTCACCAGTCAGTGTACAGATATCTCCGTGAGAGAGAGGGAGAGAGAGACACCAGTCAGTGTACAGATATCTCCCTGAGGGAGAGGGACTAAGAAACACAAGTCAGTGTACAGATATCTCCCTGAGCGAGGGGGGACTGAGAGACACCAGTCAGTGTACAGATATCTCTCTGAGGGAGAGGGACTGAGAAACACCAGTCAGTGTGCAAATATCTCCCTGAGGGAGAGGGGACTGAGAGACACCAGTCAGTGTACAGATATCTCCCTGAGGGAGAGGGACTGAGAAACACCAGTCAGTGTACAAATATCTCCCTGAGGGAGAGGGGACTGAGAGACACCAGTCAGTGTACAGATTACTCCCTGAGGGAGTGGTGACTGAGAGACACCAGTCAGTGTACAGATAACTCCCTGAGGGAGCGGGGACTTAGAGACACCTGTCAGTGTACAGGTATCTCCATGAGGGAGAGGGACTGAGAGACACCAGTCACTGTACAGATATCTCCCTGAGGGAGAGGGACTGAGAGACACCAGTCAGTGTACAGATATCTCACTGAGGGAGAGGGACTTAGAGACACCAGTCAGTGTACAGATATCTCACTGAGGGAGAGGGATTGAGAGACACAAGTACACCAGTCAGTGTACAGATATCTCCCTGAGGGAGAGGGACTGAGAGACACCAGTCAGTGTACAGATATCTCACTGAGGGAGAGGGACTGAGAGACAGCAGGCAGTGTACAGGTATCTCCCTGAGGGAGAGTGGACTGAGAGACAGCAGGCAGTGTACAGATATCTGACTGAGGGAGAGGAACTGAGAGACACCAGTCTGTGTAAAGATATCTCCCTGAGAGAGAGGGGACTGAGAGACACCAGTCAGTGTACAGATATCTCACAGAGGGAGAGGGACTGAGTGACACCAGTCAGTGTACAGATATCTCACTGAGGGAGAGGGACTGAGAGACACAAGTACACCAGTCAGTGTACAGATATCTCACTGAGAGAGAAAGACTGAGAGACACCAGTCGGTGTACAGATATCTCCCTGAGGGAGAGGTGACTGAGAGACACCAGTCAGTGTAAAGATATCTCACTGAGGGAGAGGGACTGAGAGACACCAGTCAGTGCACAGATATCTCACTGAGGGAGAGGGACTGAGAGACACAAGTACACCAGTCAGTGTACAGATATCTCCCTGAGGGAGAGGGACTGAGAGACACCAGTCAGTGTACAGATATCTCACTGAGGGAGAGGGGACTGAGAGACACCAGTCAGTGCACAGGTATCTCCCTGAGGGAGAGGGACTGAGAGACACCAGTCAGTGTACAGATATCTTCCTGAGGGAGAGCGGACTGAAAGACACCAGTCAGTGTACAGATATCTCACTGAGGGAGAGGGACTGAGAGACAGCAGGCAGTGTACTGGTATCTCCCTGAGGGAGAGGGGACTGAGAGACAGCAGGCAGTGTACAGGTATCTCCCTGAGGGAGAGGGACTGTGAGACACCAGTCAGTGTACAGATATCTCACTGAGGGAGAGGGACTGAGAGACAACAGTCAGTGTACAGATATCTCCCTGAGAGAGAGGGACTGAGATACACAAGTCAGTGTACAGATATCGCCCTGAGGGTGAGGTGACTGAGAGACACCAGTCAGTGTACAGATATCTCCATGAGAGAGAGGGACTGAGAGACACCAGTCAGTGTACAGATATCTCACTGAGGGAGAAAGACTGAGAGACACCAGTCAGTGTACAGATACCTCCATGAGGGAGAGTCGACTGAGAGACACCAGTCAGTGTACAGATATCTGCCTGAGAGAGAGGGACTGAGAGACACCAGTCAGTGTACAGATATCTCCCTGAGGGAGAGGAACTGAGAGACACCAGTCAGTGTACCGATATCTCCCTGAGGGAGAGTGGACTGATAGACACCATTCAGTGTACAGATATCTCCCTGTGGGAGAGGGACTGAGAGACACCAGTCAGTATACAGATATCTCCCTGAGGGAGAGGGACTAAGAAACACAAGTCAGTGTACAGATATCTCCCTGAGGGAGAGGGGACTGAGAGACACCAGTCAGTGTACAGATATCTCTCTGAGGGAGAGGGACTGAGAAACACCAGTCAGTGTACAAATATCTCCCTGAGGGAGAGGGGACTGAGAGACACAAGTCAGTGTACAGATATCTCCCTGAGGGAGAGGTGACTGAGAAACACCAGTGAGTGTACAGATATCTCCCTGAGGGAGAGGGACTGAGCGACACCAGTCACTGTACAGATATCTCCCTGAGGGAGAGGGGATTGAGACTTACCAGTCAGTGTACAGATAGCTCCCTGAGGGAGAGGGGACTGATAGACAACAGTCAGTGTACAGATATCTCCCTGAGGGAGAGGCACTGAGAGACACCAGTCATGTACAGATAGCTCCCTGAGGGAGAGGGGACTGATAGACACCAGTCAGTGTACAGTTATCTCCCTGAGCGATGGGGGACTGAGAGACACCAGTCAGTGTACAAATATCTCCCTGAGGGAGAGGAAACTGAGAGACACCAGTCAGTGTACAGATATCTCCCTGAGGGAGAGGGACTGAGAGACACCAGTCAGTGTACAGTTAGCTCCCTGAGGGAGAGGTGACTGAGAATCACCAGTCAGTGTACAGCTATCTCCCTGAGGGAGAGGGGATTGCGAGAAACCAGTCAGTGTTCAGCTATTTCCCTGAGGGAGCGGGGACTGATAGACAGCAGTCAGTGTACAGATATATCCCTGAGGGAGAGTGGACTGATAGACACCAGTCAGTGTACAGATATATCCCTGAGGGAGAGAGGACTGAGAGACACGAATCAGTGTGCGGATATCTCCCTGAGGGAGAGGGACTGATAGATACCAGTCAGTGTACAGATATCTCCCTGAGGGAGAGGGAACTGATAGACACCAGTCAGTGTACAGATATATCCCTGAGGGAGAGGGGACTGAGAGACATCAGTCAGTGTACAAATATCTCCCTGAGGGAGAGGGGCATGAGAGACACCAGTCAGTGTATAGATAGCTACCTGAGGGAGAGGGACTGAGAGACACCAGTCAGTGCACAGATATCTCCCTGAGGGAGAGGGACTGAGAGACATCAGTCAGTGTACAAATATCTCCCTGAGGGAGAGGGGACTGATAGACACCAGTCAATGTACAGATATCTCCCTGAGCGATGGGAGACTGAGAGACAGCAGTCAGTGTACAAATATCTCCCTGAGGGAGAGGGGACTGAGAGACACCAGTCAGTGTACAGATATCTCCCTGAGCGATGGTGACTGAAAGACACCAGTCAGTGTACAGATATCTCCATGAGGGAGAGGGACTGAGAGACACCAGTCAGTGTACAGATATCTCCATGAGGGAGAGGGACTGAGAGACACCAGTCACTGTACAGATATCTCCCTGAGGGAGAGGGACTGAGAGACACCAGTCAGTGTACAGATATCTCCCTGAGGGAGAGGGACTGAGAGACACCAGTCATGTACAGATATCTCCATGAGGGAGAGGGGACTTGGAGACACCAGACAGTGTACAGATATCTCCCTGAGAGAGAGGGACTGAGAGATACCAGTCAGTGTACAGATATCTCCCTGAGGGAGAGGGGACTGAGAGTCACCAGTCAGTGTACAGATAGCTACCTGAGGGAGGGGGACTGAGAGACACCAGTCAGTGTACAGATATCTCCCTGAGGGAGAGGGACTGAGAGACACCAGTCATGTACAGATATCTCCCTGAGGGAGAGGTGACTGAGAGACACCAGTCAGTGTAAAGATATCTCACTGAGGGAGAGGGACTGAGAGACACCAGTCAGTGCACAGATATCTCACTGAGGGAGAGGGACTGAGAGACACCAAGTACACCAGTCAGTGTACAGATATCTCCCTGAGGGAGAGGGACTGAGAGGCACCAGTCAGTGTACAGATATCTCCCTGAGGGAGAGGGACTGAGAGACACCAGTCATGTACAGATATCTCCCTGAGGGAGAGGTGACTGAGAGACACCAGTCAGTGTAAAGATATCTCACTGAGGGAGAGGGACTGAGAGACACCAGTCAGTGCACAGATATCTCACTGAGGGAGAGGGACTGAGAGACACAAGTACACCAGTCAGTGTACAGATATCTCCCTGAGGGAGAGGGACTGAGAGACACCAGTCAGTGTACAGATATCTCACTGAGGGAGAGGGACTGAGAGACAGCAGGCAGTGTACATGTATCTCCCTGAGGGAGAGGGGACTGAGAGACAGCAGGCAGTGTACAGGTATCTCCCTGAGGGAGAGGGACTGAGAGACACCAGTCAGTGTACAGATATCTCTCTGAGAGAAAGAGGGACAGAGAGACACCAGTCAATGTACAGATATCTCCCAGAAGGAGAGGGGACAGAGAGACACCAGTCAGTGTACAGATATCTCCCTGAGAGAGAGGGACAGAGAGACACCAGTCAATGTACAGATATCTCCCTGAGGGAGAGGTGACAGAGAGACACCAGTCAGTGTACAGATATCTCCCTGAGGGAGAGGGGACTGAGAGACACCAGTCAGTGCACAGATATCTCCCTGAGGGAGAGGGGACTGAGAGACACCAGTCAGTATACAGATATCTCCCTGAGGGAGCGGGGACTGAGAGACACCAGTCAGCGTACTGAAATCTCCCTGAGGAAAAGGGGACTGAGAGACACCAGTCAGTGTACAGATATCTCCCTGAGGGAGAGGGGACTGAGAGACACCAGTCAGTGTACAGATATCTCCCTGTGGGAGAGGGACTGAGAGACACCAGTCATTGTGCAGATATCTCACTGATGGAGAGGGACTGAGAGACACAAGTCAGTGTACAGATATCTCCCTGAGGAAGAGGGACTGAGAGACACCAGTCAGTGTGCTGATATCTCCCTGAGGGAGAGGGACTAAGGGACACCAGTCAGTGTACAGATATCTCCCTGAGGGAGAGGGGACAGCGAGACAACAGTCAGTGTACAGATATCTCCCTGTAGGAGAGGAACTGAGAGACACCAGTCAGTGTACTGATTTCTCCCACGGGAGAGGGACTGAGAGAAACCAGTCAGTGCAGTGATTTCTCCCTGAGGGAGAGGGACTGAGAAACACCAGTCAGTGTACAAATATCTCCCTGAGGGAGAGGGGACTGAGAGACACCAGTCAGTGTACAGATATCTCCCTGAGGGAGAGGGGTTTGAGAGACACCAGTCAGTGTACCGATATCTCCCTGAGGGAGAGAGGTCTGAGAGACACCATTGAGTGTACAGATATTTCCCTGAGAGAGAGGTACTGAGAGACACCAGTCAGTGTACAGATATCTCCCTGAGAGAGAGGGACTGAGAGACAGCAGTCAGTGTACAGATATCTCCCTGAGAAAGAGGGACTGAGAGACACCAGTCAGTGTACAGATATCTCGCTGAGGGAGAGGGACTGAGAGACACTAGTCAGTGTATAGATATATCGCTGAGGGAGCAGGGACTGAGAGACACCAGTCAGTGTTCAGATATCTGCCTGAGGGAGAGGGACTGAGACACACCAGTCAGTGTACAGATATCTGCCTGAGGGAGAGGGACTGAGAGATACCAGTCAGTTTACAGATATCTCCCTGAGAGAGAGGGGACTGAGAGACACCAGTCAGTGTACAGATTACTCCCTGAGGGAGTGGTGACTGAGAGACACCAGTCAGTGTACAGATAACTCCCTGAGGGAGCGGGGACTTAGAGACACCTGTCAGTGTACAGGTATCTCCATGAGGGAGAGGGACTGAGAGACACCAGTCACTGTACAGATATCTCCCTGAGGGAGAGGGACTGAGAGACACCAGTCAGTGTACAGATATCTCACTGAGGGAGAGGGACTTAGAGACACCAGTCAGTGTACAGATATCTCACTGAGGGAGAGGGATTGAGAGACACAAGTACACCAGTCAGTGTACAGATATCTCCCTGAGGGAGAGGGACTGAGAGACACCAGTCAGTGTACAGATATCTCACTGAGGGAGAGGGACTGAGAGACAGCAGGCAGTGTACAGGTATCTCCCTGAGGGAGAGTGGACTGAGAGACAGCAGGCAGTGTACAGATATCTGACTGAGGGAGAGGAACTGAGAGACACCAGTCTGTGTTAAGATATCTCCCTGAGAGAGAGGGGACTGAGAGACACCAGTCAGTGTACAGATATCTCACAGAGGGAGAGGGACTGAGTGACACCAGTCAGTGTACAGATATCTCACTGAGGGAGAGGGACTGAGAGACACAAGTACACCAGTCAGTGTACAGATATCTCACTGAGAGAGAAAGACTGAGAGACACCAGTCGGTGTACAGATATCTCCCTGAGGGAGAGGTGACTGAGAGACACCAGTCAGTGTAAAGATATCTCACTGAGGGAGAGGGACTGAGAGACACCAGTCAGTGCACAGATATCTCACTGAGGGAGAGGGACTGAGAGACACAAGTACACCAGTCAGTGTACAGATATCTCCCTGAGGGAGAGGGACTGAGAGACACCAGTCAGTGTACAGATATCTCACTGAGGGAGAGGGGACTGAGAGACACCAGTCAGTGCACAGGTATCTCCCTGAGGGAGAGGGACTGAGAGACACCAGTCAGTGTACAGATATCTTCCTGAGGGAGAGCGGACTGAAAGACACCAGTCAGTGTACAGATATCTCACTGAGGGAGAGGGACTGAGAGACAGCAGGCAGTGTACTGGTATCTCCCTGAGGGAGAGGGGACTGAGAGACAGCAGGCAGTGTACAGGTATCTCCCTGAGGGAGAGGGACTGTGAGACACCAGTCAGTGTACAGATATCTCACTGAGGGAGAGGGACTGAGAGACAACAGTCAGTGTACAGATATCTCCCTGAGAGAGAGGGACTGAGATACACAAGTCAGTGCACAGATATCGCCCTGAGGGTGAGGTGACTGAGAGACACCAGTCAGTGTACAGATATCTCCATGAGAGAGAGGGACTGAGAGACACCAGTCAGTGTACAGATATCTCACTGAGGGAGAAAGACTGAGAGACACCAGTCAGTGTACAGATACCTCCATGAGGGAGAGTCGACTGAGAGACACCAGTCAGTGTACAGATATCTGCCTGAGAGAGAGGGACTGAGAGACACCAGTCAGTGTACAGATATCTCCCTGAGGGAGAGGAACTGAGAGACACCAGTCAGTGTACCGATATCTCCCTGAGGGAGAGTGGACTGATAGACACCATTCAGTGTACAGATATCTCCCTGTGGGAGAGGGACTGAGAGACACCAGTCAGTATACAGATATCTCCCTGAGGGAGAGGGACTAAGAAACACAAGTCAGTGTACAGATATCTCCCTGAGGGAGAGGGGACTGAGAGACACCAGTCAGTGTACAGATATCTCTCTGAGGGAGAGGGACTGAGAAACACCAGTCAGTGTACAAATATCTCCCTGAGGGAGAGGGGACTGAGAGACACAAGTCAGTGTACAGATATCTCCCTGAGGGAGAGGTGACTGAGAAACACCAGTGAGTGTACAGATATCTCCCTGAGGGAGAGGGACTGAGCGACACCAGTCACTGTACAGATATCTCCCTGAGGGAGAGGGGATTGAGACTTACCAGTCAGTGTACAGATAGCTCCCTGAGGGAGAGGGGACTGATAGACAACAGTCAGTGTACAGATATCTCCCTGAGGGAGAGGCACTGAGAGACACCAGTCATGTACAGATAGCTCCCTGAGGGAGAGGGGACTGATAGACACCAGTCAGTGTACAGTTATCTCCCTGAGCGATGGGGGACTGAGAGACACCAGTCAGTGTACAAATATCTCCCTGAGGGAGAGGAAACTGAGAGACACCAGTCAGTGTACAGATATCTCCCTGAGGGAGAGGGACTGAGAGACACCAGTCAGTGTACAGTTAGCTCCCTGAGGGAGAGGTGACTGAGAATCACCAGTCAGTGTACAGCTATCTCCCTGAGGGAGAGGGGATTGCGAGAAACCAGTCAGTGTTCAGCTATCTCCCTGAGGGAGCGGGGACTGATAGACAGCAGTCAGTGTACAGATATATCCCTGAGGGAGAGTGGACTGATAGACACCAGTCAGTGTACAGATATATCCCTGAGGGAGAGAGGACTGAGAGACACGAATCAGTGTGCGGATATCTCCCTGAGGGAGAGGGACTGATAGATACCAGTCAGTGTACAGATATCTCCCTGAGGGAGAGGGAACTGATAGACACCAGTCAGTGTACAGATATATCCCTGAGGGAGAGGGGACTGAGAGACATCAGTCAGTGTACAAATATCTCCCTGAGGGAGAGGGGCATGAGAGACACCAGTCAGTGTATAGATAGCTACCTGAGGGAGAGGGACTGAGAGACACCAGTCAGTGCACAGATATCTCCCTGAGGGAGAGGGACTGAGAGACATCAGTCAGTGTACAAATATCTCCCTGAGGGAGAGGGGACTGATAGACACCAGTCAATGTACAGATATCTCCCTGAGCGATGGGGGACTGAGAGACAGCAGTCAGTGTACAAATATCTCCCTGAGGGAGAGGGGACTGAGAGACACCAGTCAGTGTACAGATATCTCCCTGAGCGATGGTGACTGAAAGACACCAGTCAGTGTACAGATATCTCCATGAGGGAGAGGGACTGAGAGACACCAGTCAGTGTACAGATATCTCCATGAGGGAGAGGGACTGAGAGACACCAGTCACTGTACAGATATCTCCCTGAGGGAGAGGGACTGAGAGACACCAGTCAGTGTACAGATATCTCCCTGAGGGAGAGGGACTGAGAGACACCAGTCATGTACAGATATCTCCATGAGGGAGAGGGGACTTGGAGACACCAGACAGTGTACAGATATCTCCCTGAGAGAGAGGGACTGAGAGATACCAGTCAGTGTACAGATATCTCCCTGAGGGAGAGGGGACTGAGAGTCACCAGTCAGTGCACAGATAGCTACCTGAGGGAGGGGGACTGAGAGACACCAGTCAGTGTACAGATATCTCCCTGAGGGAGAGGGACTGAGAGACACCAGTCATGTACAGATATCTCCCTGAGGGAGAGGTGACTGAGAGACACCAGTCAGTGTAAAGATATCTCACTGAGGGAGAGGGACTGAGAGACACCAGTCAGTGCACAGATATCTCACTGAGGGAGAGGGACTGAGAGACACAAGTACACCAGTCAGTGTACAGATATCTCCCTGAGGGAGAGGGACTGAGAGGCACCAGTCAGTGTACAGATATCTCACTGAGGGAGAGGGGACTGATAGACACCAGTCAGTGTCCAGGTATCTCCCTGAGGGAGAGGGACTGAGAGACACCAGTCAGTGTACAGATATCTTCCTGAGGGAGAGGGGACTGAGAGACACCAGTCAGTGTACAGATATCTCACTGAGGGAGAGGGACTGAGAGACAGCAGGCAGTGTACATGTATCTCCCTGAGGGAGAGGGGACTGAGAGACAGCAGGCAGTGTACAGGTATCTCCCTGAGGGAGAGGGACTGAGAGACACCAGTCAGTGTACAGATATCTCTCTGAGAGAAAGAGGGACAGAGAGACACCAGTCAATGTACAGATATCTCCCAGAAGGAGAGGGGACAGAGAGACACCAGTCAGTGTACAGATATCTCCCTGAGAGAGAGGGACAGAGAGACACCAGTCAATGTACAGATATCTCCCTGAGGGAGAGGTGACAGAGAGACACCAGTCAGTGTACAGATATCTCCCTGAGGGAGAGGGGACTGAGAGACACCAGTCAGTGCACAGATATCTCCCTGAGGGAGAGGGGACTGAGAGACACCAGTCAGTATACAGATATCTCCCTGAGGGAGCGGGGACTGAGAGACACCAGTCAGCGTACTGAAATCTCCCTGAGGGAGAGGGGACTGAGAGACACCAGTCAGTGTACAGATATCTCCCTGTGGGAGAGGGACTGAGAGACACCATCATTGTGCAGATATCTCACTGATGGAGAGGGACTGAGAGACACAAGTCAGTGTACAGATATCTCCCTGAGGAAGAGGGACTGAGAGACACCAGTCAGTGTGCTGATATCTCCCTGAGGGAGAGGGACTAAGGGACACCAGTCAGTGTACAGATATCTCCCTGAGGGAGAGGGGACAGCGAGACAACAGTCAGTGTACAGATATCTCCCTGTAGGAGAGGAACTGAGAGACACCAGTCAGTGTACTGATTTCTCCCACGGGAGAGGGACTGAGAGAAACCAGTCAGTGCAGTGATTTCTCCCTGAGGGAGAGGGACTGAGAAACACCAGTCAGTGTACAAATATCTCCCTGAGGGAGAGGGGACTGAGAGACACCAGTCAGTGTACAGATATCTCCCTGAGGGAGAGGGGTTTGAGAGACACCAGTCAGTGTACCGATATCTCCCTGAGGGAGAGAGGTCTGAGAGACACCATTGAGTGTACAGATATTTCCCTGAGAGAGAGGTACTGAGAGACACCAGTCAGTGTACAGATATCTCCCTGAGAGAGAGGGACTGAGAGACAGCAGTCAGTGTACAGATATCTCCCTGAGAAAGAGGGACTGAGAGACACCAGTCAGTGTACAGATATCTCGCTGAGGGAGAGGGACTGAGAGACACTAGTCAGTGTATAGATATATCGCTGAGGGAGCAGGGACTGAGAGACACCAGTCAGTGTTCAGATATCTGCCTGAGGGAGAGGGACTGAGACACACCAGTCAGTGTACAGATATCTGCCTGAGGGAGAGGGACTGAGAGATACCAGTCAGTTTACAGATATCTCCCTGAGAGAGAGGGGACTGAGAGACACCAGTCAGTGTACAGATATCTCCCTGAGTGAGAGGGGAATGAGAGACACCAGTTAGTGCACAGATATCTCCCTGAGGGAGCGGGGACTGAGAGACATCAGTCAGAGTACAGATATCTCTCTGAGGGAGAGGGACTGAGAGACACCAGTCAGTGTATAGATATCTCCCTGAGGGAGAGGGACTGAGAGACATCAGTCAGAGTACAGATATCTCCCTGAGGGAGCGGGGACTGTGACACCAGTCAGTGCACAGATATCTCCCTGAGGGAGAGAGGACTGAGAGACACCAGTCAATGTACAGATATCTCCCTGAGAGAGAGGGACTGTGAGTCACCAGTCAGTGTACAGATATCTCCCTAAGAGAGACGGACTGAGATACACCAGTCAGTGTACAGATATCTCCCTGAGGGAGGGGACTGAGAGACACCAGTCAGAGTACAGATATCTCCCTGAGAGAGAGGGGACTGAGAGACACCAGTCAGAGTACAGATATCTCTCTGAGGGAGAGGGACTGAGATACACCAGTCAGTGTACAGATATCTCCCTGAGAGAGAGGGGAATGAGATACACCAGTCAGTGTACAGATATCTCCCTGAGGGAGGGGACTGAGAGACACCAGTCAGTGTACCGATATCTCCCAGTGGGAGAGGGACTGAGAGACACCAGTCAGTGTACAGATATCTCCCTGAGGGAGAGGGGACTGAGAGACACCAGTCAGTGTACAGATATCTCCCTGAGGGAGAGGGGACTGAGAGTCACCAGTCAGTGTACAGATAGCTACCTGAGGGAGGGGGACTGAGAGACACCAGTCAGTGTACAGATATCTCCCTGAGGGAGAGGGACTGAGAGACACCAGTCATGTACAGATATCTCCCTGAGGGAGAGGTGACTGAGAGACACCAGTCAGTGTACAGATATCTCCCAGAAGGAGAGGGGACTGAGAGACACCAGTCAGTGTACAGATATCTCTCTGAGAGAAAGAGGGACAGAGAGACACCAGTCAATGTACAGATATCTCCCAGAAGGAGAGGGGACAGAGAGACACCAGTCAGTGTACAGATATCTCCCTGAGAGAGAGGGACAGAGAGACACCAGTCAATGTACAGATATCTCCCTGAGGGAGAGGTGACAGAGAGACACCAGTCAGTGTACAGATATCTCCCTGAGGGAGAGGGGACTGAGAGACACCAGTCAGTGCACAGATATCTCCCTGAGGGAGAGGGGACTGAGAGACACCAGTCAGTATACAGATATCTCCCTGAGGGAGCGGGGACTGAGAGACACCAGTCAGCGTACTGAAATCTCCCTGAGGAAAAGGGGACTGAGAGACACCAGTCAGTGTACAGATATCTCCCTGAGGGAGAGGGGACTGAGAGACACCAGTCAGTGTACAGATATCTCCCTGTGGGAGAGGGACTGAGAGACACCAGTCATTGTGCAGATATCTCACTGATGGAGAGGGACTGAGAGACACAAGTCAGTGTACAGATATCTCCCTGAGGAAGAGGGACTGAGAGACACCAGTCAGTGTGCTGATATCTCCCTGAGGGAGAGGGACTAAGGGACACCAGTCAGTGTACAGATATCTCCCTGAGGGAGAGGGGACAGCGAGACAACAGTCAGTGTACAGATATCTCCCTGTAGGAGAGGAACTGAGAGACACCAGTCAGTGTACTGATTTCTCCCACGGGAGAGGGACTGAGAGAAACCAGTCAGTGCAGTGATTTCTCCCTGAGGGAGAGGGACTGAGAAACACCAGTCAGTGTACAAATATCTCCCTGAGGGAGAGGGGACTGAGAGACACCAGTCAGTGTACAGATATCTCCCTGAGGGAGAGGGGTTTGAGAGACACCAGTCAGTGTACCGATATCTCCCTGAGGGAGAGAGGTCTGAGAGACACCATTGAGTGTACAGATATTTCCCTGAGAGAGAGGTACTGAGAGACACCAGTCAGTGTACAGATATCTCCCTGAGAGAGAGGGACTGAGAGACAGCAGTCAGTGTACAGATATCTCCCTGAGAAAGAGGGACTGAGAGACACCAGTCAGTGTACAGATATCTCGCTGAGGGAGAGGGACTGAGAGACACTAGTCAGTGTATAGATATATCGCTGAGGGAGCAGGGACTGAGAGACACCAGTCAGTGTTCAGATATCTGCCTGAGGGAGAGGGACTGAGACACACCAGTCAGTGTACAGATATCTGCCTGAGGGAGAGGGACTGAGAGATACCAGTCAGTTTACAGATATCTCCCTGAGAGAGAGGGGACTGAGAGACACCAGTCAGTGTACAGATATCTCCCTGAGTGAGAGGGGAATGAGAGACACCAGTCAGTGCACAGATATCTCCCTGAGGGAGCGGGGACTGAGAGACATCAGTCAGAGTACAGATATCTCTCTGAGGGAGAGGGACTGAGAGACACCAGTCAGTGTATAGATATCTCCCTGAGGGAGAGGGACTGAGAGACATCAGTCAGAGTACAGATATCTCCCTGAGGGAGCGGGGACTGTGACACCAGTCAGTGCACAGATATCTCCCTGAGGGAGAGAGGACTGAGAGACACCAGTCAATGTACAGATATCTCCCTGAGAGAGAGGGACTGTGAGTCACCAGTCAGTGTACAGATATCTCCCTAAGAGAGACGGACTGAGATACACCAGTCAGTGTACAGATATCTCCCTGAGGGAGGGGACTGAGAGACACCAGTCAGAGTACAGATATCTCCCTGAGAGAGAGGGGACTGAGAGACACCAGTCAGAGTACAGATATCTCTCTGAGGGAGAGGGACTGAGATACACCAGTCAGTGTACAGATATCTCCCTGAGAGAGAGGGGAATGAGATACACCAGTCAGTGTACAGATATCTCCCTGAGGGAGGGGACTGAGAGACACCAGTCAGTGTACCGATATCTCCCAGTGGGAGAGGGACTGAGAGACACCAGTCAGTGTACAGATATCTCCCTGAGGGAGAGGGGACTGAGAGACACCAGTCAGTGTACAGATATCTCCCTGAGGGAGAGGGGACTGAGAGTCACCAGTCAGTGTACAGATAGCTACCTGAGGGAGGGGGACTGAGAGACACCAGTCAGTGTACAGATATCTCCCTGAGGGAGAGGGACTGAGAGACACCAGTCATGTACAGATATCTCCCTGAGGGAGAGGTGACTGAGAGACACCAGTCAGTGTACAGATATCTCCCAGAAGGAGAGGGGACTGAGAGACACCAGTCAGTGTACAGATATCTCTCTGAGAGAAAGAGGGACAGAGAGACACCAGTCAATGTACAGATATCTCCCAGAAGGAGAGGGGACAGAGAGACACCAGTCAGTGTACAGATATCTCCCTGAGAGAGAGGGACAGAGAGACACCAGTCAATGTACAGATATCTCCCTGAGGGAGAGGTGACAGAGAGACACCAGTCAGTGTACAGATATCTCCCTGAGGGAGAGGGGACTGAGAGACACCAGTCAGTGCACAGATATCTCCCTGAGGGAGAGGGGACTGAGAGACACCAGTCAGTATACAGATATCTCCCTGAGGGAGCGGGGACTGAGAGACACCAGTCAGCGTACTGAAATCTCCCTGAGGAAAAGGGGACTGAGAGACACCAGTCAGTGTACAGATATCTCCCTGAGGGAGAGGGGACTGAGAGACACCAGTCAGTGTACAGATATCTCCCTGTGGGAGAGGGACTGAGAGACACCAGTCATTGTGCAGATATCTCACTGATGGAGAGGGACTGAGAGACACAAGTCAGTGTACAGATATCTCCCTGAGGAAGAGGGACTGAGAGACACCAGTCAGTGTGCTGATATCTCCCTGAGGGAGAGGGACTAAGGGACACCAGTCAGTGTACAGATATCTCCCTGAGGGAGAGGGGACAGCGAGACAACAGTCAGTGTACAGATATCTCCCTGTAGGAGAGGAACTGAGAGACACCAGTCAGTGTACTGATTTCTCCCACGGGAGAGGGACTGAGAGAAACCAGTCAGTGCAGTGATTTCTCCCTGAGGGAGAGGGACTGAGAAACACCAGTCAGTGTACAAATATCTCCCTGAGGGAGAGGGGACTGAGAGACACCAGTCAGTGTACAGATATCTCCCTGAGGGAGAGGGGTTTGAGAGACACCAGTCAGTGTACCGATATCTCCCTGAGGGAGAGAGGTCTGAGAGACACCATTGAGTGTACAGATATTTCCCTGAGAGAGAGGTACTGAGAGACACCAGTCAGTGTACAGATATCTCCCTGAGAGAGAGGGACTGAGAGACAGCAGTCAGTGTACAGATATCTCCCTGAGAAAGAGGGACTGAGAGACACCAGTCAGTGTACAGATATCTCGCTGAGGGAGAGGGACTGAGAGACACTAGTCAGTGTATAGATATATCGCTGAGGGAGCAGGGACTGAGAGACACCAGTCAGTGTTCAGATATCTGCCTGAGGGAGAGGGACTGAGACACACCAGTCAGTGTACAGATATCTGCCTGAGGGAGAGGGACTGAGAGATACCAGTCAGTTTACAGATATCTCCCTGAGAGAGAGGGGACTGAGAGACACCAGTCAGTGTACAGATATCTCCCTGAGTGAGAGGGGAATGAGAGACACCAGTCAGTGCACAGATATCTCCCTGAGGGAGCGGGGACTGAGAGACATCAGTCAGAGTACAGATATCTCTCTGAGGGAGAGGGACTGAGAGACACCAGTCAGTGTATAGATATCTCCCTGAGGGAGAGGGACTGAGAGACATCAGTCAGAGTACAGATATCTCCCTGAGGGAGCGGGGACTGTGACACCAGTCAGTGCACAGATATCTCCCTGAGGGAGAGAGGACTGAGAGACACCAGTCAATGTACAGATATCTCCCTGAGAGAGAGGGACTGTGAGTCACCAGTCAGTGTACAGATATCTCCCTAAGAGAGACGGACTGAGATACACCAGTCAGTGTACAGATATCTCCCTGAGGGAGGGGACTGAGAGACACCAGTCAGAGTACAGATATCTCCCTGAGAGAGAGGGGACTGAGAGACACCAGTCAGAGTACAGATATCTCTCTGAGGGAGAGGGACTGAGATACACCAGTCAGTGTACAGATATCTCCCTGAGAGAGAGGGGAATGAGATACACCAGTCAGTGTACAGATATCTCCCTGAGGGAGGGGACTGAGAGACACCAGTCAGTGTACCGATATCTCCCAGTGGGAGAGGGACTGAGAGACACCAGTCAGTGTACAGATATCTCCCTGAGGGAGAGGGGACTGAGAGACACCAGTCAGTGTACAGATATCTCCCTGAGGGAGAGGGGACTGAGAGTCACCAGTCAGTGTACAGATAGCTACCTGAGGGAGGGGGACTGAGAGACACCAGTCAGTGTACAGATATCTCCCTGAGGGAGAGGGACTGAGAGACACCAGTCATGTACAGATATCTCCCTGAGGGAGAGGTGACTGAGAGACACCAGTCAGTGTACAGATATCTCCCTGAGGGAGAGGGGACTGAGAGACACCAGTCAGTGTACAGATATCTCTCTGAGAGAAAGAGGGACAGAGAGACACCAGTCAATGTACAGATATCTCCCAGAAGGAGAGGGGACAGAGAGACACCAGTCAGTGTACAGATATCTCCCTGAGAGAGAGGGACAGAGAGACACCAGTCAATGTACAGATATCTCCCTGAGGGAGAGGTGACAGAGAGACACCAGTCAGTGTACAGATATCTCCCTGAGGGAGAGGGGACTGAGAGACACCAGTCAGTGCACAGATATCTCCCTGAGGGAGAGGGGACTGAGAGACACCAGTCAGTATACAGATATCTCCCTGAGGGAGCGGGGACTGAGAGACACCAGTCAGCGTACTGAAATCTCCCTGAGGAAAAGGGGACTGAGAGACACCAGTCAGTGTACAGATATCTCCCTGAGGGAGAGGGGACTGAGAGACACCAGTCAGTGTACAGATATCTCCCTGTGGGAGAGGGACTGAGAGACACCAGTCATTGTGCAGATATCTCACTGATGGAGAGGGACTGAGAGACACAAGTCAGTGTACAGATATCTCCCTGAGGAAGAGGGACTGAGAGACACCAGTCAGTGTGCTGATATCTCCCTGAGGGAGAGGGACTAAGGGACACCAGTCAGTGTACAGATATCTCCCTGAGGGAGAGGGGACAGCGAGACAACAGTCAGTGTACAGATATCTCCCTGTAGGAGAGGAACTGAGAGACACCAGTCAGTGTACTGATTTCTCCCACGGGAGAGGGACTGAGAGAAACCAGTCAGTGCAGTGATTTCTCCCTGAGGGAGAGGGACTGAGAAACACCAGTCAGTGTACAAATATCTCCCTGAGGGAGAGGGGACTGAGAGACACCAGTCAGTGTACAGATATCTCCCTGAGGGAGAGGGGTTTGAGAGGCACCAGTCAGTGTACCGATATCTCCCTGAGGGAGAGAGGTCTGAGAGACACCATTGAGTGTACAGATATTTCCCTGAGAGAGAGGTACTGAGAGACACCAGTCAGTGTACAGATATCTCCCTGAGAGAGAGGGACTGAGAGACAGCAGTCAGTGTACAGATATCTCCCTGAGAAAGAGGGACTGAGAGACACCAGTCAGTGTACAGATATCTCGCTGAGGGAGAGGGACTGAGAGACACTAGTCAGTGTATAGATATATCGCTGAGGGAGCAGGGACTGAGAGACACCAGTCAGTGTTCAGATATCTGCCTGAGGGAGAGGGACTGAGACACACCAGTCAGTGTACAGATATCTGCCTGAGGGAGAGGGACTGAGAGATACCAGTCAGTTTACAGATATCTCCCTGAGAGAGAGGGGACTGAGAGACACCAGTCAGTGTACAGATATCTCCCTGAGTGAGAGGGGAATGAGAGACACCAGTCAGTGCACAGATATCTCCCTGAGGGAGCGGGGACTGAGAGACATCAGTCAGAGTACAGATATCTCTCTGAGGGAGAGGGACTGAGAGACACCAGTCAGTGTATAGATATCTCCCTGAGGGAGAGGGACTGAGAGACATCAGTCAGAGTACAGATATCTCCCTGAGGGAGCGGGGACTGTGACACCAGTCAGTGCACAGATATCTCCCTGAGGGAGAGAGGACTGAGAGACACCAGTCAATGTACAGATATCTCCCTGAGAGAGAGGGACTGTGAGTCACCAGTCAGTGTACAGATATCTCCCTAAGAGAGACGGACTGAGATACACCAGTCAGTGTACAGATATCTCCCTGAGGGAGGGGACTGAGAGACACCAGTCAGAGTACAGATATCTCCCTGAGAGAGAGGGGACTGAGAGACACCAGTCAGAGTACAGATATCTCTCTGAGGGAGAGGGACTGAGATACACCAGTCAGTGTACAGATATCTCCCTGAGAGAGAGGGGAATGAGATACACCAGTCAGTGTACAGATATCTCCCTGAGGGAGGGGACTGAGAGACACCAGTCAGTGTACCGATATCTCCCAGTGGGAGGGGGACTGAGAGACACCAGTCAGTGTACAGATATCTCCCTGAGGGAGAGGGACTGAGAGACACCAGTCATGTACAGATATCTCCCTGAGGGAGAGGTGACTGAGAGACACCAGTCAGTGTACAGATATCTCCCAGAAGGAGAGGGGACTGAGAGACACCAGTCAGTGTACAGATATCTCTCTGAGAGAAAGAGGGACAGAGAGACACCAGTCAATGTACAGATATCTCCCAGAAGGAGAGGGGACAGAGAGACACCAGTCAGTGTACAGATATCTCCCTGAGAGAGAGGGACAGAGAGACACCAGTCAATGTACAGATATCTCCCTGAGGGAGAGGTGACAGAGAGACACCAGTCAGTGTACAGATATCTCCCTGAGGGAGAGGGGACTGAGAGACACCAGTCAGTGCACAGATATCTCCCTGAGGGAGAGGGGACTGAGAGACACCAGTCAGTATACAGATATCTCCCTGAGGGAGCGGGGACTGAGAGACACCAGTCAGCGTACTGAAATCTCCCTGAGGAAAAGGGGACTGAGAGACACCAGTCAGTGTACAGATATCTCCCTGAGGGAGAGGGGACTGAGAGACACCAGTCAGTGTACAGATATCTCCCTGTGGGAGAGGGACTGAGAGACACCAGTCATTGTGCAGATATCTCACTGATGGAGAGGGACTGAGAGACACAAGTCAGTGTACAGATATCTCCCTGAGGAAGAGGGACTGAGAGACACCAGTCAGTGTGCTGATATCTCCCTGAGGGAGAGGGACTAAGGGACACCAGTCAGTGTACAGATATCTCCCTGAGAGAGAGGGACTGAGAGACAGCAGTCAGTGTACAGATATCTCCCTGAGAAAGAGGGACTGAGAGACACCAGTCAGTGTACAGATATCTCGCTGAGGGAGAGGGACTGAGAGACACTAGTCAGTGTATAGATAAATCGTTAGGGAGCAGGGACTGAGAGACACCAGTCAGTGTTCAGATATCTGCCTGAGGGAGAGGGACTGAGACACACCAGTCAGTGTACAGATATCTGCCTGAGGGAGAGGGACTGAGAGATACCAGTCAGTTTACAGATATCTCCCTGAGAGAGAGGGGACTGAGAGACACCAGTCAGTGTACAGATATCTCCCTGAGTGAGAGGGGAATGAGAGACACCAGTCAGTGCACAGATATCTCCCTGAGGGAGCGGGGACTGAGAGACATCAGTCAGAGTACAGATATCTCTCTGAGGGAGAGGGACTGAGAGACACCAGTCAGTGTATAGATATCTCCCTGAGGGAGAGGGACTGAGAGACATCAGTCAGAGTACAGATATCTCCCTGAGGGAGCGGGGACTGTGACACCAGTCAGTGCACAGATATCTCCCTGAGGGAGAGAGGACTGAGAGACACCAGTCAATGTACAGATATCTCCCTGAGAGAGAGGGACTGTGAGTCACCAGTCAGTGTACAGATATCTCCCTAAGAGAGAGGGACTGAGATACACCAGTCAGTGTACAGATATCTCCCTGAGGGAGGGGACTGAGAGACACCAGTCAGAGTACAGATATCTCCCTGAGAGAGAGGGGACTGAGAGACACCAGTCAGAGTACAGATATCTCTCTGAGGGAGAGGGACTGAGATACACCAGTCAGTGTACAGATATCTCCCTGAGAGAGAGGGGAATGAGATACACCAGTCAGTGTACAGATATCTCCCTGAGGGAGGGGACTGAGAGACACCAGTCAGTGTACCGATATCTCCCAGTGGGAGAGGGACTGAGAGACACCAGTCAGTGTACAGATATCTCCCTGAGGGAGCGGGGACTGAGAGGCATCAGTCAGAGTACAGATATCTCCCTGAGGGAGAGGGGACTGAGAGACACCAGTCAGAGTACAGATATCTCCCTGAGGGAGAGGTGACAGAGAGACACCAGTCAGTGTACAGATATCTCCCTGAGGGAGAGGGGACTGAGAGACACCAGTCAGTGTACAGATATCTCCCTGAGGGAGAGGGGACTGAGTGACAGCAGTCAGTGTACAGATATCTCCCTGAGGGAGAGGGGACTGAGAGACACCAGTCAGTGTACACAATTCTGCATCGCTGCTTGTGCCTGTGAGTTTCAGTGATGAGATTTCTGGGTTCAGCGATTGGATACTCGAATGTACGATGGTGGGAAGGGAGCGAAGGATTGACCTTTGTTTTTGAGACACTGAGGGAGAACAACACAATGTCAGAGCTTCAGGTGGTAGCTGAGTTAAATGTTACAATCTCTCTCCCTCTCTCAGCAACTTCTGGGACACCCCCGGACTAAACATTGTCTTCAGTCCCCACCACGAACTCTGATCCCTCTCCATCCCGCTCCCTGGCCACTGTTTGGGATTGAAACCTTGCTGTCATATTTGACCATCCAAATGAGTTTCCGACTGCATATTCGCAGCAAAACTAAGACCATCTATTTCCACCTCCGCAACATCGCCCATTTCCGTCTGTTCCTCATCTCATCCGCTGCTGAAACCCAGAGGGTCAGTACTGAGGGAGTGCCGCACTGTCGGAGGGTCAGTACTGAGGGAGTGCCGCACTGTCGGAGGGGCAGTACTGAGGGAGTGCCGCACTGTCGGAGGGTCAGAACTGAGGGAGTGCCGCACTGTCGGAGGGGCAGTACTGAGGGAGTGCCGCACTGTCGGAGGGGCAGTACTGAGGGAGTGCCGCACTGTCGGAGGGTCAGCACTGAGGGAGCGCCGCACTGTCGGAGGGGCACTACTGAGGGAGTGTTGCACTGTCGGAGGGTCAGTACTGAGGGAGTGCCGCACTGTCGGAGGGTCAGTACTGAGGGAGTGCCGCACTGTCGGAGGGTCAGTACTGAGGGAGTGCCGCACTGTCGGAGGGTCAGTACTGAGGGAGTGCCGCACTGTCGGAGGGTCAGTACTGAGGGAGTGCCGCACTGTCGGAGGGGCAGTACTGAGGGAGCACCGCACTGTCGGAGGGGCAGTACTGAGGGAGCACCGCACTGTTGGAGGGGCAGTACTGAGGGAGTGTTGCACTGTCGGAGGGGCAGTACTGAGGGAGTGCTGCACTGTCGGAGGGGCAGTACTGAGGGAGTGCTGCACTGTCGGAGGGGCAGTACTGAGGGAGTGTTGCACTGTCGGAGGGGCAGTACTGAGGGAGTGCTGCACTGTCGGAGGATCAGTACTGAGGGAGTGCTGCACTGTCGGAGTGGCAGTACTGAGGGAGTGCTGCACTGTCGGAGGGGCAGTACTGAGAGAGTGCTGCACTGTCGGAATGGCAGTACTGAGGGAGTGCTGCACTGTCGGAGTGGCAGTACTGAGGGAGTGCTGCACTGTCGGAGGGGCAGTACTGAGGGAGTGCTGCACTGTCGGAGGGGCAGTACTGAGGGAGCGCCGCACTGTCGGAGGGGCAGTACTGAGGGAGCACCGCACAGTCGGAGGGGCAGTACTGAGGGAGCACCGCGCTATCGGAGGGGCAGTACTGAGGGAGCGCCGCACTGTCGGAGGGGCAGTACTGAGGGAGTGCTGCACTGTCGGAGGGGCAGTACTGAGGGAGTGTTGCACTGTCGGAGGGGCAGTACTGAGGGAGTGCTGCACTGTCGGAGGGGCAGTACTGAGGGAGTGCCGCACTGTCGGAGGGGCAGTACTGAGCGAGTGTTGCACTGTCGGAGGGGCAGTACTGAGGAAGTGTTGCACTGTCGGAGCGGCAGTACTGAGGGAGTGCTGCACTGTCGGAGGGTCAGTACTGAGGGAGTGCTGTTGCACTGTCGGAGGGGCAGTACTGAGGGAGTGCTGCACTGTTGGAGGGGCAGTACTGAGGGAGTGCCGCACTGTCGGAGGGGCAGTACTGAGGGAGTGCTGCACTGTCGGAGGGACAGTACTGAGGGAGTGTTGCACGGTCGGAGGGGCAGTACTGAGGGAGTGCTGCACTGTCGGAGGGTCAGTACTGAGGGAGTGCTGCACTGTCGGAGGGGCAGTACTGAGGGAGTGCTGCACTGTCGGAGGGGCAGTACTGAGGGAGCGCCGCACTGTCGGAGGGGCAGTACTGAGGGAGTGCTGCACTGTCGGAGGGGCAGTACTGAGGGAATGCTGTACTGTCGGAGGGGCAGTACTGAGGGAGTGTTGCACTGTCGGAGGGTCAGTACTGAGGGAGTGCTGTACTGTCGGAGGGGCAGTACTGAGGGAGTGCTGTACTGTCGGAGGGGGAGTGCTGTACTGTCGGAGTGGCAGTACTGAGGGAGTGTTGTACTGTCGGAGGGTCAGTACTGAGGGAGTGCTGCACTGTCGGAGGGGCAGTACTGAGGGAGTGCTGTACTGTCGGAGGGGCAGTACTGAGGGAGTGCTGCACTGTCGGAGGGGCAGTACTGAGGGAGTGTTGCTCTGTCGGAGGGGCAGTACTGAGGGAGTGCTGCACTGTCGGAGGGGCAGTACTGAGGGAGTGCCGCACTGTCGGAGGGGCAGTACTGAGGGAGTGCTGCACTGTTAGAGGGGCAGTACTGAGGGAGTGTTGCACTGTCGGAGGGGCAGTACTGAGGGAGTGCTGCACTGTCCGAGGGTCAGTACTGAGGGAGTGCTGCACTGTCGGAGGGGCAGTACTGAGGGAATGCAGCACTGTCGGAGGGGCAGTACTGAGGGAGCGCCGCACTGTCGGAGGGGCAGTACTGAGGGAGTGCTGCACTGTCGGAGGGGCAGTACTGAGGGAGTGCTGTACTGTCGGAGGGGCAGTACTGAAGGAGTGTTGCACTGTCGGAGGGTCAGTACTGAGGGAGTGTTGCACTGTCGGAGGGTCAGTACTGAGGGAGTGTTGCACTGTCGGAGGGTCAGTACTGAGGGAGTGTTGCACTGTCGGAGTGTCAGTACTGAGGGAGTGTTGCACTGTCGGAGGGTCAGTACTGAGGGAGTGTTGCACTGTCGGAGGGTCAGTACTGAGGGAGTGCTGCACTGTCGGAGGGGCAGTACTGAGGGAGTGCTGCACTGTCGGAGGGGCAGTACTGAGGGAGTGCTGCACTGTCGGAGTGACCCCAAGATTGGCCGATGAGACTGGTACGGACCCCTGGCTGCCCTTAGATCGATGACTGTTAATCATTAAACGATCGAAATCTTCAAACAGACTGCTGGAATTTTCACTCAAGGGCAGGGTCACGGTGTGAGAGGGATAGCCAACTAAAGCTTATCTCAACTTCAAACACTCTCAGGGCAGGTACAGGGGGTTAGATACAGAGTAAAGCTCCCTCTACACTGTCCCATCAAACACTCCCAGGGCAGGTACAGGGGGTTAGATACAGAGTAAAGCTCCCTCTACACTGTCCCATCAAACACTCCCAGGGCAGGTACAGGGGGTTAGATACAGAGTAAAGCTCCCTCTACACTGTCCCAGCAAACACTCCCAGGGCAGGTACAGGGGGTTAGATACAGAGTAAAGCTCCCTCTACACTGTCCCATCAAACACTCCCAGGGCAGGTACAGGGGGTTAGATACAGAGTAAAGCTCCCTCTACACTGTCCCATCAAACACTCCCAGGGCAGGTACAGCACGGGTTAGATACAGAGTAAAGCTCCCTCTACACTGTTCCATCAAACACCCCCACGGCAGGTATAGGGGGTTAGATACAGAGTAAAGCTCCCACTACACTGTCCCATCAAACACTCCCCGGGCAGGTACAGCACGGGGTTAGATACAGAGTAAAGCTCCCTCTACACTGTCCCATCAAACAATCCCAGGGCAGGTACAGAGGGTTAGATACAGAGTAAAGCTCCCTCTACACTGTCCCATCAAACATTCCCAGGGCAGGTACAGCACGGGTTAGATACAGAGTAAAGCTCCCTCTACACTGTCCCATCAAACACTCCCAGGGCAGGTACAGGGGGTTAGATACAGAGTAAAGCTCAATCTACACTGTCCCATCAAACACTCCCAGGGCAGGTACAGCACGGGTTAGATACAGAGTAAAGCTCCCTCTACACTGTTCCATTAAACACTCCCAGGGCAGGTACAGGGGGTTAGATACAGAGTAAAGCTCCCTCTACACTGTCCCATCAAACATTCCCAGGGCAGGTACAGCAAGGGTTAGATACAGAGTAAAGCTCCCTCTACACTGTTCCATCAAACACCCCCAGGGCAGGTACAGGGGGTTAGATACAGAGTAAAGCTCCCTCTACACTGTCCCATCAAATACTCCCAGGGCAGGTACAGGGGGTTAGATACAGAGTAAAGCTCCCTCTACACTGTCCCTACAAACACTCCCAGGGCAGGTACAGGGGGTTAGATACAGAGTAAAGCTCCCTCTACACTGTCCCATCAAACACTCCCAGGGCAGGTACAGGGGGTTAGATACAGAGTAAAGCTCCCTCTACACTGTCCCATCAAACACTCCCAGGGCAGGCACAGGGGGTTAGATACAGAGTAAAGCTCCATCTACACTGTCCCATCAAACACTCCCAGGGCAGGTACAGCACGGGTTAGATACAGAGTAAAGCTCCCTCTACACTGTTCCATTAAACACTCCCAGGGCAGGTATAGGGGGTTAGATACAGAGCAAAGCTCCCTCTACACTGTCCCATCAAACATTCCCAGGGCAGGTACAGCACGGGTTAGATACAGAGTAAAGCTCCCTCTACACTGTTCCATCAAACACCCCCAGGGCAGGAACAGAGGGTTAGATACAGAGTAAAGCTCCCTCTACACTGTCCCATCAAACACTCCCAGGGCAGGTCCAGCACGGGGTTAGATACAGAGTAAAGCTCCCTCTACACTGTCCCATCAAACACTCTCAGGGCACGTACAGGGGGTTAGATACAGAGTAAAGCTCCCTCTATACTGTCCCATCAAACACTCCCAGGGCAGGTGCAGCACGGGTTAGATACAGAGTAAAACTCCGTCTACACTGTCCCATCAAACACTCCCAGGACAGGTACAGCACGGGTTCGATACAGAGTAAAGCTCCCTCTACACTGTCCCATCAAACACTCCCAGGGCAGGACCAGCACGGGGTTAGATACAGAGTAAAGCTCCCTCTACACTGTCCCATCAAACACTCCCAGGACAGGTACAGGGGGTTAGATACAGAGTAAAGCTCCCTCTACACTGTCCCATCAAACACTCCCAGGGCAGGTACAGCACGGGTTAGATACAGAGTAAAACTCCGTCTACACTGTCCCATCAAACACTCCCAGGACAGGTACAGCACGGGTTCGATACAGAGTAAAGCTCCCTCTACACTGTCCCATCAAACACTCCCAGGGCAGGTACAGCACGGGGTTAGATACAGAGTAAAGCTCCCTCTACACTGGCCCATCAAACACTCCCAGGGCAGGTACAGGGGGTTAGATACAGAGTAAAGCTCCCTCTACACTGTCCCATCAAACACTCCCAGGGCAGGTACAGGGGGTGAGATACAGAGTAAAGCTCCCTCTATACTGTCCCATCAAACACTCCCAGGACAGGTACAGGGGGTTAGATACAGAGTAAAGCTCCCTCTACACTGTCCCATCAAACACTCCCAGGGCAGGTACAGGGGGTTAGATACAGAGTAAAGCTTCCTCTACACTGTCCCATCAAACACTCCCAGGACAGGTACAGCACGGGTTCGATACAGAGTAAAGCTCTCTCTACACTGTCCCATCAAACACTCCCAGGGCAGGTACAGGGGGTTAGATACAGAGTAAAGCTCCCTCTACACTGTCCCATCAAACACTCCCAGGGCAGGTACAGCATGGGTTAGATACAGAGTAAAGCTTCCTCTACACTGTCCCATCAAACACTCCCAGGGCAGGTACAGCACGGGATAGATACAGAGTAAAGCTCCCTCTACACTGTCCCATCAAACACTCCCAAAGCAGGTACAGCACGGGGTTAGATACAGAGTAAAGCTCCCTCTACACTGTGCCATCAAACACTCCCCGGGCAGGTACAGGGGGTTGGATACAGAGTAAAGCTCCCTCTACACTGTCCTATCAAACACTCCCAGGGCAGGTACAGGGGGTTAGATACAGAGTAAAGCTCCCTCTACACTGTCCTATCAAACACTCCCAGGGCAGGTACAGGGGGTTAGATACAGAGTAAAGCTCCCTCTACACTGTCCCATCAAACACTCCCAGGGCAGGTACAGGGGGTTAGATACAGAGTAAAGCTCCCTCTACACTGTCCCATCAAACACTCCCAGGGCAGGTACAGCACGGGGTTAGATACAGAGTAAAGCTCCCTCTACACTGTCCCATCAAACACTCCCAGGGCAGGTACAGGGGGTTGGATACAGAGTAAAGCTCCCTCTACACTGTCCTATCAAACACTCCCAGGGCAGGTACAGGGGGTTAGATACAGAGTAAAGCTCCCTCTACACTGTCCTATCAAACACTCCCAGGGCAGGTACAGGGGGTTAGATACAGAGTAAAGCTCCCTCTACACTGTCCCATCAAACAGTCCCAGGGCAGGTACAGGGGGTTAGATACAGAGTAAAGCTCCCTCTACACTGTCCCATCAAACACTCCCAGGGCAGGTACAGCACGGGTTAGATACAGAGTAAAGCTCCCTCTACACTGTGCCATCAAACACTCCCAGGGCAGGTACAGCACGGGGTTAGATACAGAGTAAAGCTCCCTCTACACTGTCCCATCAAACACTCCCAGGGCAGGTCCAGCACGGGGTTAGATACAGAGTAAAGCTCCCTCTACACTGTCCCATCAAACACTCCCAGGGCAGGTACAGGGGGTTAGATACAGAGTAAAGCTCCCTCTACACTGTCCCATCAAACACTCCCAGGGCAGGTACAGCACGGGTTAGAT